>NC_068968.1:28617566-28700999 GCF_026419915.1 Harpia harpyja | reverse complement strand
CCTCTTTTCTATGAAATCTCTCTTTTCCCTATTTCCAGTCAGCCCTCTCTTTTCCCTCTTCCCCCCCTCGCCAGTCTCTTTCCCCTGGTTTATCTCGCCTCTCTCTTTCCCTCGCCAGTCTCTTTTACGTCTCTTCCCTTGGTGTCTAATTCTTCCCGCTTTCACTCGCCTCCCTCTTTTCCATTAACTCTCTCTTGTCCTTGTTTTCCCTCGCCTGTCTCTTTCCCTCTGATTTCCCTCCATAGTCTCTTTCCCCTGCTTTCCCTCAACCCTCTCTTTTCCCTCTTCCCCCCTCGCCAGTCTCTTTCCCCTGGTTTATCTCGCCTCTCTTTCCCTCGCCAGTCTCTTTTACGTCTCTTCCCTTGGTGTCTAATTCTTCCCACTTTCACTCGCCTCCCTCTTTTCCATTAACTCTCTCTTGTCCTTGTTTTCCCTCGCCTGTCTCTTTCCCTCTGCTTTCCCTCCATAGTCTCTTTCCCCTGCTTTCCCTCAACCCTCTCTTTTCCCTCTTCCCCCCTCGCCAGTCTCTTTCCCCTGGTTTATCTCGCCTCTCTCTTTCCCTCGCCAGTCTCTGTTACCTCTCTTCCCTCGGTGTCTAATACTTCCCACTTTCCCTCGCCCCTCTCTTTTCCATGAACTCTCTCTTGTCCTTGTTTTCCCTCGCCTGTCTCTTTCCCCCTGCTTTGCCATGACTCTCTCTTTTCCAACTTTTCCCTCGCCAGTCACCTTTCCCTCCTTTTCCTCGCCAGTCTCTGTTACCTCTCTTCCCTCGGTCTCTAATACTTCCCAGTTTCACTCGCCTCCCTCTTTTCCAATAACACTCTTGTCCTTGTGTTTTCTCAACTCTCTCTTTTCCAAGTTTTCCCTCGACTGACACTTCTCCCCCGTTTCCCTCGCCAGTCTCTGTTATCTCTCTTCCGTCGGTGTCTAATTCTTCCCACTTTCACCCGACTCCCTCTTTCCCCTCTCATTCCTCAATTCTCTGTTGTCCCTCGTTGCCCTCCCCTCTCTCTTTTACCTCTCTTCCCTCTAGGTCTAATTTTTCCACTTTCCCTCGCCTCTCTCTTTTCCCTGTTATTCGTCAACTCTGTTATCCCTCTTTTCCCTCGCCAGTCTCTTTCCCCTGGTTTCTCTCGCCTCTCTCTGTTCCCTGGCTTTCCTCTTTTCTATGAAATCTCTCTTTTCCCTATTTCCAGTCAGCCCTCTCTTTTCCCTCTTCCCCCCCTCGCCAGTCTCTTTCCCCTGGTTTATCTCGCCTCTCTCTTTCCCTCGCCAGTCTCTTTTACGTCTCTTCCCTTGGTGTCTAATTCTTCCCGCTTTCACTCGCCTCCCTCTTTTCCATTAACTCTCTCTTGTCCTTGTTTTCCCTCGCCTGTCTCTTTCCCTCTGATTTCCCTCGTCAGTCTCTTTCCCCTGCTTTCCCTCAACCCTCTCTTTTCCCTCTTTCCCCTCGACAGTCACTTTTCCCCCCTTTCCCTCGCCAGTCTCTGTTATCTCTCTTCCCTCGGTGTCTAATACTTCCCACTTGCCCTCGCCTCTCTCTTTTCCATGAACTCTCTCTTGTCCTTGTTTTCCCTCGCCTCTCTCTTTTCCCTGTAATTCGTCAACTCTGTTATCCCTCTTTTCCCTCGCCAGTCTCTTTCCCCTGGTTTCTCTCGCCTCTCTCTGTTCCCTGGCTTTCCTCTTTTCTATGAAATCTCTCTTTTCCCTATTTCCAGTCAGCCCTCTCTTTTCCCTCTTCCCCCCTCGCCAGTCTCTTTCCCCTGGTTTATCTCGCCTCTCTCTTTCCCTCGCCAGTCTCTGTTACCTCTCTTCCCTCGGTGTCTAATTCTTCCCACTTTCACTCACCTCCTTCTTTTCCATTAACTCTCTTGTCCTTGTTTTCCCTCGCCTGTCTCTTTCCCCCTGCTTTGCCATGACTCTCTCTTTTCCAACTTTTCCCTCGCCAGTCACTTTTCCCTCCTTTTCCTCGCCAGTCTCTGTTACCTCTCTTCCCTCGGTGTCTAATTCTTCCCACTTTAACCCGACTCCCTCTTTCCCCTCTCATTCCTCAATTCTCTGTTGTCCCTCGTTGCCCTCCCCTCTCTCTTTTACCTCTCTTCCCTCTAGGTCTAATTTTTCCACTTTCCCTCGCCTCTCTCTTTTCCCTGTTATTCGTCAACTCTGTTATCCCTCTTTTCCCTCGCCAGTCTCTTTCCCCTGGTTTCTCTCGCCTCTCTCTGTTCCCTGGCTTTCCTCTTTTCTATGAAATCTCTCTTTTCCCTATTTCCAATCAACCCTCTCTTTTCCCTCTTCCCCCCTCGCCAGTCTCTTTCCCCTGGTTTATCTCGCCTCTCTTTCCCTCGCCAGTCTCTTTTACGTCTCTTCCCTTAGTGTCTAATTCTTCCCGCTTTCACTCGCCTCCCTCTTTTCCATTAACTCTCTCTTGTCCTTGTTTTCCCTCGCCTATCTCTTTCCCTCTGATTTCCCTCGTCAGTCTCTTTCCCCTGCTTTCCCTCAACCCTCTCTTTTCCCTCTTTCCCCTCGACAGTCACTTTTCCCCCCTTTCCCTCGCCAGTCTCTGTTATCTCTCTTCCCTCGGTGTCTAATACTTCCCACTTTCCCTCGCCTCTCTCTTTTCCATGAACTCTCTCTTGTCCTTGTTTTCCCTCGCCTCTCTCTTTTCCCTGTAATTCGTCAACTCTGTTATCCCTCTTTTCCCTCGCCAGTCTCTTTCCCCTGGTTTCTCTCGCCTCTCTCTGTTCCCTGGCTTTCCTCTTTTCTATGAAATCTCTCTTTTCCCTATTTCCAGTCAGCCCTCTCTTTTCCCTCTTCCCCCCTCGCCAGTCTCTTTCCCCTGGTTTATCTCGCCTCTCTCTTTCCCTCGCCAGTCTCTGTTACCTCTCTTCCCTCGGTGTCTAATTCTTCCCACTTTCACTCACCTCCTTCTTTTCCATTAACTCTCTCTTGTCCTTGTTTTCCCTCGCCTGTCTCTTTCCCCCTGCTTTGCCATGACTCTCTCTTTTCCAACTTTTCCCTCGCCTGTCACCTTTCCCTCCTTTTCCTCGCCAGTCTCTGTTACCTCTCTTCCCTCTAGGTCTAATTTTTCCACTTTCCCTCGCCTCTCTCTTTTCCCTGTTATTCGTCAACTCTGTTATCCCTCTTTTCCCTCGCCAGTCTCTTTCCCCTGGTTTCTCTCGCCTCTCTCTGTTCCCTGGCTTTCCTCTTTTCTATGAAATCTCTCTTTTCCCTATTTCCAATCAACCCTCTCTTTTCCCTCTTCCCCCCTCGCCAGTCTCTTTCCCCTGGTTTATCTCGCCTCTCTCTTTCCCTCGCCAGTCTCTGTTACCTCTCTTCCCTCGGTGCCTAATTCTTCCCACTTTCCCTCGCCCCTCTCTTTTCCATTAACTCTCTCTTGTCCTTGTTTTCCCTCGCCTGTCTCTTTCCCCCTGCTTTGCCATGACTCTCTCTTTTCCAACTTTTCCCTCGCCAGTCACCTTTCCCTCCTTTTCCTCGCCAGTCTCTGTTACCTGTCTTCCCTTGGTGTCTAATTCTTCCCACTTTCACTCGCCTCCCTCTTTTACAATAACTCTCTTGTCCTTGTGTTTTCTCAACTCTCTCTTTTCCAAGTTTTCCCTCGACTGTCACTTTTCCCCCGTTTCCCTCGCCAGTCTCTGTTATCTCTCTTCCGTCGGTGTCTAATACTTCCCACTTTCCCTCGCCTCTCTCTTTTCCCTGTTATTCGTCAGCTCTGTTATCCCTCTTTTCCCTCGCCAGTCTCTTTCCCCTGGTTTATCTCGCCTCTCTCTTTCCCTCGCCAGTCTCTGTTACCTCTCTTCCCTCGGTGTCTAATTCTTCCCACTTTCACCCGACTCCCTCTTTCCCCTCTCATTCCTCAATTCTCTGTTGTCCCTCGTTGCCCTCCCCTCTCTCTTTTACCTCTCTTCCCTCTAGGTCTAATTTTTCCACTTTCCCTCGCCTCTCTCTTTTCCCTGTTATTCGTCAACTCTGTTATCCCTCTTTTCCCTCGCCAGTCTCTTTCCCCTGGTTTCTCTCGCCTCTCTCTGTTCCCTGGCTTTCCTCTTTTCTATGAAATCTCTCTTTTCCCTATTTCCAATCAACCCTCTCTTTTCCCTCTTCCCCCCTCGGCAGTCTCTTTCCCCTGGTTTATCTCGCCTCTCTCTTTCCCTCGCCAGTCTCTGTTACCTCTCTTCCCTCGGTGTCTAATTCTTCCCACTTTCACTCGCCTCCCTCTTTTCCATTAACTCTCTCTTGTCCTTGTTTTCCCTCGCCTGTCTCTTTCCCCCTGCTTTGCCATGACTCTCTCTTTTCCAACTTTTCCCTCGCCAGTCACTTTTCCCTCCTTTTCCTCGCCAGTCTCTGTTACCTCTCTTCCCTCGGTGTCTAATTCTTCCCACTTTTACTCACCTCCATCTTTTCCATTAACTCTCTTGTCCTTGTTTTCCCTCGCCTGTCTCTTTTCCCCTGCTTTGCCATGACTCTCTCTTTTCCAACTTTTCCCTCGCCAGTCACCTTTCCCTCCTTTTACTCGCCAGTCTCTGTTACCTCTCTTCCCTCGGTGTCTAATTCTTCCCACTTTCACTCACCTCCTTCTTTTCCATTAACTCTCTCTTGTCCTTGTTTTCCCTCGCTTGTCTCTTTCCCCCTGCTTTGCCATGACTCTCTCTTTTCCAACTTTTCCCTCGCCTGTCACCTTTCCCTCCTTTTCCTCGCCAGTCTCTGTTACCTCTCTTCCCTCTAGGTCTAATTTTTCCACTTTCCCTCGCCTCTCTCTTTTCCCTGTTATTCGTCAACTCTGTTATCCCTCTTTTCCCTCGCCAGTCTCTTTCCCCTGGTTTCTCTCGCCTCTCTCTGTTCCCTGGCTTTCCTCTTTTCTATGAAATCTCTCTTTTCCCTATTTCCAGTCAGCCCTCTCTTTTCCCTCTTCCCCCCTCGCCAGTCTCTTTCCCCTGGTTTATCTCGCCTCTCTCTGTTCCCTGGCTTTCCTCTTTTCTATGAAATCTCTCTTTTCCCTATTTCCAATCAACCCTCTCTTTTCCCTCTTCCCCCCTCGCCAGTCTCTTTCCCCTGGTTTATCTCGCCTCTCTCTTTCCCTCGCCAGTCTCTGTTACCTCTCTTCCCTCGGTGTCTAATTCTTCCCACTTTTACTCACCTCCTTCTTTTCCATTAACTCTCTTGTCCTTGTTTTCCCTCGCCTGTCTCTTTTCCCCTGCTTTGCCATGACTCTCTCTTCTCCAACTTTTCCCTCGCCAGTCACCTTTCCCTCCTTTTCCTCGCCAGTCTCTGTTACCTCTCTTCCCTCGGTGTCTAATTCTTCCCACTTTCACCCGACTCCCTCTTTCCCCTCTCATTCCTCAATTCTCTGTTGTCCCTCGTTGCCCTCCCCTCTCTCTCTTACCTCTCTTCCCTCTAGGTCTAATTTTTCCACTTTCCCTCGCCTCTCTCTTTTCCCTGTTATTCGTCAACTCTGTTATCCCTCTTTTCCCTCGCCAGTCTCTTTCCCCTGGTTTCTCTCGCCTCTCTCTGTTCCCTGGCTTTCCTCTTTTCTATGAAATCTCTCTTTTCCCTATTTCCAATCAACCCTCTCTTTTCCCTCTTTCCCCTCGCCAGTCACTTTTCCTTCCTTTCCCTCGCCAGTCTCTTTTAACCTCTATTCCCTCCGTGCCTAATTTTCAAACTTACACTCCACTCCCTCTTTTCCATGAACTCTCTCGTTCCCCTATTTCCAGTCAACTCTCTCTTTTCCCTCCTCCCCCCTCGCCAGTCTGTTTCCCCTGGTTTATCTCGCCTCTCTCTTTCCCTCGCCAGTCTCTTTTACGTCTCTTCCCTTGGTGTCTAATTCTTCCCACTTTCACTCGCCTCCCTCTTTTCCATTAACTCTCTCGTCCTTGTTTTCCCTCGCCTGTCTCTTTCCCTCTGCTTTCCCTCCATAGTCTCTTTCCCCTGCTTTCCCTCAACCCTCTCTTTTCCCTCTTCCCCCCTCGCCAGTCTCTTTCCCCTGGTTTATCTCGCCTCTCTCTTTCCCCTCGCCAGTCTCTGTTACCTCTCTTCCCTCGGTGTCTAATACTTCCCACTTTCCCTCGCCTCTCTCTTTTCCATGAACTCTCTCTTGTCCTTGTTTTCCCTCGCCTCTCTCTTTTCCCTGTAATTCGTCAACTCTGTTATCCCTCTTTTCCCTCGCCAGTCTCTTTCCCCTGGTTTATCTCGCCTCTCTCTTTCCCTCGCCAGTCTCTTTTACGTCTCTTCCCTTGGTGTCTAATTCTTCCCACTTTCACTCGCCTCCCTCTTTTCCATTAACTCTCTCTTGTCCTTGTTTTCCCTCGCCTGTCTCTTTCCCTCTGCTTTCCCTCCATAGTCTCTTTCCCCTGCTTTCCCTCAACCCTCTCTTTTCCCTCTTCCCCCCTCGCCAGTCTGTTTCCCCTGGTTTATCTCGCCTCTCTCTTTCCCTCGCCAGTCTCTTTTACGTCTCTTCCCTTGGTGTCTAATTCTTCCCACTTGCACTCGCCTCCCTCTTTTCCATTAACTCTCTCTTGTCCTTGTTTTCCCTCGCCTGTCTCTTTCCCTCTGCTTTCCCTCCATAGTCTCTTTCCCCTGCTTTCCCTCAACCCTCTCTTTTCCCTCTTCCCCCCTCGCCAGTCTCTTTCCCCTGGTTTATCTCGCCTCTCTCTTTCCCTCGCCAGTCTCTGTTACCTCTCTTCCCTCGGTGTCTAATACTTCCCACTTTCCCTCGCCCCTCTCTTTTCCATGAACTCTCTCTTGTCCTTGTTTTCCCTCGCCTGTCTCTTTCCCCCTGCTTTGCCATGACTCTCTCTTTTCCAACTTTTCCCTCGCCAGTCACCTTTCCCTCCTTTTCCTCGCCATTCTCTGTTACCTCTCTTCCCTCGGTCTCTAATACTTCCCAGTTTCACTCGCCTCCCTCTTTTCCAATAACACTCTTGTCCTTGTGTTTTCTCAACTCTCTCTTTTCCAAGTTTTCCCTCGACTGACACTTCTCCCCCGTTTCCCTCGCCAGTCTCTGTTATCTCTCTTCCGTCGGTGTCTAATACTTCCCACTTTCCCTCGCCTCTCTCTTTTCCCTGTTATTCGTCAGCGCTGTTATCACTCTTTTCCCTCGCCAGTCTCTTTCCCCTGGTTTATCTCGCCTCTCTCTTTCCCTCGCCAGTCTCTGTTACCTCTCTTCCCTCGGTGTCTAATTCTTCCCACTTTCACTCACCTCCTTCTTTTCCATTAACTCTCTTGTCCTTGTTTTCCCTCGCCTGTCTCTTTCCCCCTGCTTTGCCATGACTCTCTCTTTTCCAACTTTTCCCTCGCCTGTCACCTTTCCCTCCTTTTCCTCGCCAGTCTCTGTTACCTCTCTTCCCTCTAGGTCTAATTTTTCCACTTTCCCTCGCCTCCCTCTTTTCCATTAACTCTCTCTTGTCCTTGTTTTCCCTCGCCTGTCTCTTTCCCTCTGCTTTCCCTCCATAGTCTCTTTCCCCTTCTTTCCCTCAACCCTCTCTTTTCCCTCTTCCCCCCTCGCCAGTCTCTTTCCCCTGGTTTATCTCGCCTCTCTCTTTCCCTCGCCAGTCTCTGTTACCTCTCTTCCCTCGGTGTCTAATTCTTCCCACTTTCACCCGACTCCCTCTTTCCCCTCTCATTCCTCAATTCTCTGTTGTCCCTCGTTGCCCTCCCCTCTCTCTTTTACCTCTCTTCCCTCTAGGTCTAATTTTTCCACATTCACTCGCCTCTCTCTTTTCCCTGTTATTCGTCAACTCTATTATCCCTCTTTTCCCTCGCCAGTCTCCTTCCCCTGGTTTCTCTCGCCTCTCTCTGTTCCCTGGCTTTCCTCTTTTCTATGAAATCTCTCTTTTCCCTATTTCCAATCAACCCTCTCTTTTCCCTCTTCCCCCCTCGGCAGTCTCTTTCCCCTGGTTTATCTCGCCTCTCTCTTTCCCTCGCCAGTCTCTGTTACCTCTCTTCCCTCGGTGTCTAATTCTTCCCACTTTCACTCGCCTCCCACTTTTCCATTAACTCTCTCTTGTCCTTGTTTTCCCTCGCCTATCTCTTTCCCTCTGATTTCCCTCGTCAGTCTCTTTCCCCTGCTTTCCCTCAACCCTCTCTTTTTCCTCTTTCCCCTCGACAGTCACTTTTCCCCCCTTTCCCTCGTCAGTCTCTGTTATCTCTCTTCCCTCGGTGTCTAATACTTCCCACTTGCCCTCGCCTCTCTCTTTTCCATGAACTCTCTCTTGTCCTTGTTTTCCCTCGCCTCTCTCTTTTCCCTGTAATTCGTCAACTCTGTCATCCCTCTTTTCCCTCGCCAGTCTCTTTCCCCTGGTTTATCTCGCCTCTCTCTTTCCCTCGCAGGTCTCTTTTACGTCTCTTCCCTTGGTGTCTAATTCTTCCCACTTTCACTCGCCTCCCTCTTTTCCATTAACTCTCTCTTGTCCTTGTTTTCCCTCGCCTGTCTCTTTCCCTCTGCTTTCCCTCCATAGTCTCTTTCCCCTGCTTTCCCTCAACCCTCTCTTTTCCCTCTTCCCCCCTCGCCAGTCTGTTTCCCCTGGTTTATCTCGCCTCTCTCTTTCCCTCGCCAGTCTCTTTTACGTCTCTTCCCTTGGTGTCTAATTCTTCCCACTTGCACTCGCCTCCCTCTTTTCCATTAACTCTCTCTTGTCCTTGTTTTCCCTCGCCTGTCTCTTTCCCTCTGCTTTCCCTCCATAGTCTCTTTCCCCTGCTTTCCCTCAACCCTCTCTTTTCCCTCTTCCCCCCTCGCCAGTCTCTTTCCCCTGGTTTATCTCGCCTCTCTCTTTCCCTCGCTAGTCTATGTTACCTCTCTTCCCTCGGTGTCTAATACTTCCCACTTTCCCTCGCCCCTCTCTTTTCCATGAACTCTCTCTTGTCCTTGTTTTCCCTCGCCTGTCTCTTTCCCCCTGCTTTGCCATGACTCTCTCTTTTCCAACTTTTCCCTCGCCAGTCACCTTTCCCTCCTTTTCCTCGCCAGTCTCTGTTACCTCTCTTCCCTCGGTCTCTAATACTTCCCAGTTTCACTCGCCTCCCTCTTTTCCAATAACACTCTTGTCCTTGTGTTTTCTCAACTCTCTCTTTTCCAAGTTTTCCCTCGACTGACACTTCTCCCCCGTTTCCCTCGCCAGTCTCTGTTATCTCTCTTCCGTCGGTGTCTAATACTTCCCACTTTCACTCGCCTCTCTCTTTTCCCTGTTATTCGTCAGCTCTGTTATCCCTCTTTTCCCTCGCCAGTCTCTTTCCCCTGGTTTATCTCGCCTCTCTCTTTCCCTCGCCAGTCTCTGTTACCTCTCTTCCCTCGGTGTCTAATTCTTCCCACTTTCACCCGACTCCCTCTTTCCCCTCTCATTCCTCAATTCTCTGTTGTCCCTCGTTGCCCTCCCCTCTCTCTTTTACCTCTCTTCCCTCTAGGTCTAATTTTTCCACATTCACTCGCCTCTCTCTTTTCCCTGTTATTCGTCAACTCTGTTATCCCTCTTTTCCCTCGCCAGTCTCTTTCCCCTGGTTTCTCTCGCCTCTCTCTGTTCCCTGGCTTTCCTCTTTTCTATGAAATCTCTCTTTTCCCTATTTCCAATCAACCCTCTCTTTTCCCTCTTCCCCCCTCGGCAGTCTCTTTCCCCTGGTTTATCTCGCCTCTCTCTTTCCCTCGCCAGTCTCTGTTACCTCTCTTCCCTCGGTGTCTAATTCTTCCCACTTTCACTCGCCTCCCTCTTTTCCATTAACTCTCTCTTGTCCTTGTTTTCCCTCGCCTATCTCTTTCCCTCTGATTTCCCTCGTCAGTCTCTTTCCCCTGCTTTCCCTCAACCCTCTCTTTTCCCTCTTTCCCCTCGACAGTCACTTTTCCCCCCTTTCCCTCGCCAGTCTCTGTTATCTCTCTTCCCTCGGTGTCTAATTCTTCCCACTTTCACTCACCTCCTTCTTTTCCATTAACTCTCTCTTGTCCTTGTTTTCCCTCGCCTGTCTCTTTCCCCCTGCTTTGCCATGACTCTCTCTTTTCCAACTTTTCCCTCGCCTGTCACCTTTCCCCCCTTTCCCTCGCCAGTCTCTGTTATCTCTCTTCCCTCGGTGTCTAATATTTCCCACTTTCCCTCGCCTCTCTCTTTTCCATGAACTCTCTCTTGTCCTTGTTTTCCCTCGCCTCTCTCTTTTCCCTGTAATTCGTCAACTCTGTTATCCCTCTTTTCCCTCGCCAGTCTCTTTCCCCTGGTTTATCTCGCCTCTCTCTTTCCCTCGCCAGTCTCTGTTACCTCTCTTCCCTCGGTGTCTAATTCTTCCCACTTTCACCCGACTCCCTCTTTCCCCTCTCATTCCTCAATTCTCTGTTGTCCCTCGTTGCCCTCCCCTCTCTCTTTTACCTCTCTTCCCTCTAGGTCTAATTTTTCCACATTCACTCGCCTCTCTCTTTTCCCTGTTATTCGTCAACTCTGTTATCCCTCTTTTCTCTCGCCAGTCTCTTTCCCCTGGTTTCTCTCGCCTCTCTCTGTTCCCTGGCTTTCCTCTTTTCTATGAAATCTCTCTTTTCCCTATTTCCAATCAACCCTCTCTTTTCCCTCTTCCCCCCTCGCCAGTCTCTTTCCCCTGGTTTATCTCGCCTCTCTCTTTCCCTCGCCAGTCTCTTTTACGTCTCTTCCCTTGGTGTCTAATTCTTCCCGCTTTCACTCGCCTCCCTCTTTTCCATTAACTCTCTCTTGTCCTTGTTTTCCCTCGCCTGTCTCTTTCCCTCTGCTTTCCCTCCATAGTCTCTTTCCCCTGCTTTCCCTCAACCCTCTCTTTTCCCTCTTTCCCCTCGACAGTCACTTTTCCCCCCTTTCCCTCGCCAGTCTCTGTTATCTCTCTTCCCTCGGTGTCTAATACTTCCCACTTGCCCTCGCCTCTCTCTTTTCCATGAACTCTCTCTTGTCCTTGTTTTCCCTCGCCTCTCTCTTTTCCCTGTAATTCGTCAACTCTGTTATCCCTCTTTTCCCTCGCCAGTCTCTTTCCCCTGGTTTCTCTCGCCTCTCTCTGTTCCCTGGCTTTCCTCTTTTCTATGAAATCTCTCTTTTCCCTATTTCCAGTCAGCCCTCTCTTTTCCCTCTTCCCCCCTCGCCAGTCTCTTTCCCCTGGTTTATCTCGCCTCTCTCTTTCCCTCGCCAGTCTCTGTTACCTCTCTTCCCTCGGTGTCTAATACTTCCCACTTTCCCTCGCCCCTCTCTTTTCCATGAACTCTCTCTTGTGCTTGTTTTCCCTCGCCTGTCTCTTTCCCCCTGCTTTGCCATGACTCTCTCTTTTCCAACTTTTCCCTCGCCAGTCACCTTTCCCTCCTTTTCCTCGCCAGTCTCTGTTACCTCTCTTCCCTCGGTCTCTAATACTTCCCAGTTTCACTCGCCTCCCTCTTTTCCAATAACACTCTTGTCCTTGTGTTTTCTCAACTCTCTCTTTTCCAAGTTTTCCCTCGACTGTCACTTCTCCCCCGTTTCCCTCGCCAGTCTCTGTTATCTCTCTTCCGTCGGTGTCTAATACTTCCCACTTTCCCTCGCCTCTCTCTTTTCCCTGTTATTCGTCAGCTCTGTTATCCCTCTTTTCCCTCGCCAGTCTCTTTCCCCTGGTTTATCTCGCCTCTCTCTTTCCCTCGCCAGTCTCTGTTACCTCTCTTCCCTCGGTGTCTAATTCTTCCCACTTGCACTCGCCTCCCTCTTTTCCATTAACTCTCTCTTGTCCTTGTTTTCCCTCGCCTCTTTCCCTCTGCTTTCCCTCCATAGTCTCTTTCCCCTGCTTTCCCTCAACCCTCTCTTTTCCCTCTTTCCCCTCGACAGTCACTTTTCCCCCCTTTCCCTCGCCAGTCTCTGTTATCTCTCTTCCCTCGGTGTCTAATACTTCCCACTTTCCCTCGCCACTCTCTTTTCCCTGTTATTCGTCAACTCTGTTATCCCTATTCCCCCCTCGCCAGTCTCTTTCCCCTGGTTTATCTCGCCTCTCTCTTTCCCTCGCCAGTCACTTTTATGTCTCTTCCCTTGGTGTCTAATTCTTCCCACTTGCACTCGCCTCCCTCTTTTCCATTAACTCTCTCTTGTCCTTGTTTTCCCTCGCCTGTCTCTTTCCCTCTGCTTTCCCTCCATAGTCTCTTTCCCCTGCTTTCCCTCAACCCTCTCTTTTCCCTCTTTCCCCTCGACAGGCACTTTTCCCCCCTTTCCCTCGCCAGTCTCTGTTATCTCTCTTCCGTCGGTGTCTAATACTTCCCACTTTCCCTCGCCTCCCTCTTTTCCATTAACTCTCTCTTGTCCTTGTTTTCCCTCGCCTCTCTCTTTTCCCTGTTATTCGTCAACTCTGTTATCCCTCTTTTTTCTCTCCAGTCTCTTTCCCTGGTTTCTCTCGCCTCTGTTCCCTGGCTTTCCTCTTCTCTATGAAATCTCTCTTTTCCCTGTCTCCAGTCAACCCTCTCTTTTCCCTCTTCCCCCCTCGCCAGTCTATTTCCCCTGGTTTATCTCGCCTCTCTATTTCCCTCGCCAGTCTCTGTTATCTCTCTTCCCTCGGTGTCTAATTCTTCCCACTTGCACTCGCCTCCCTCTTTTCCATTAACTCTCTCTTGTCCTTGTTTTCCCTCGCCTCTTTCCCTCTGCTTTCCCTCCATAGTCTCTTTCCCCTGCTTTCCCTCAACCCTCTCTTTTCCCTCTTTCCCCTCGACAGTCACTTTTCCCCCCTTTCCCTCGGCAGTCTCTGTTATCTCTCTTCCGTCGGTGTCTAATACTTCCCACTTTCCCTCGCCTCCCTCTTTTCCATTAACTCTCTTGTCCTTGTTTTTTCTCAACTCTCTCTTTTCCAAGTTTTCCCTCGCCAGTCACCTTTCCCTCCTTTCCCTCGCCAGTCTCTGTTACCTCTCTTCCCTCGGTGTCTAATTCTTCCCACTTTCACCCGACTCCCTCTTTCCCCTCTCATTCCTCAATTCTCTGTTGTCCCTCGTTGCCCTCCCCTCTCTCTTTTACCTCTCTTCCCTCTAGGTCTAATTTTTCCACTTTCCCTCGCCTCTCTCTTTTCCCTGTTATTCGTCAACTCTGTTATCCCTCTTTTCCCTCGCCAGTCTCTTTCCCCTGGTTTCTCTCGCCTCTCTCTGTTCCCTGGCTTTCCTCTTTTCTATGAAATCTCTCTTTTCCCTATTTCCAATCAACCCTCTCTTTTCCCTCTTCCCCCCTCGCCAGTCTCTTTCCCCTGGTTTATCTCGCCTCTCTCTTTCCCTCGCCAGTCTCTGTTACCTCTCTTCCCTCGGTGTCTAATTCTTCCCACTTTCACTCACCTCCTTCTTTTCCATTAACTCTCTCTTGTCCTTGTTTTCCCTCGCCTGTCTCTTTCCCCCTGCTTTGCCATGACTCTCTCTTTTCCAACTTTTCCCTCGCCTGTCACCTTTCCCTCCTTTTCCTCGCCAGTCTCTGTTACCTCTCTTCCCTCTAGGTCTAATTTTTCCACTTTCCCTCGCCTCTCTCTTTTCCCTGTTATTCGTCAACTCTGTTATCCCTCTTTTCCCTCGCCAGTCTCTTTCCCCTGGTTTCTCTCGCCTCTCTCTGTTCCCTGGCTTTCCTCTTTTCTATGAAATCTCTCTTTTCCCTATTTCCAATCAACCCTCTCTTTTCCCTCTTCCCCCCTCGGCAGTCTCTTTCCCCTGGTTTATCTCGCCTCTCTCTTTCCCTCGCCAGTCTCTGTTACCTCTCTTCCCTCGGTGTCTAATACTTCCCACTTTCCCTCGCCCCTCTCTTTTCCATGAACTCTCTCTTGTCCTTGTTTTCCCTCGCCTGTCTCTTTCCCCCTGCTTTGCCATGACTCTCTCTTTTCCAACTTTTCCCTCGCCAGTCACCTTTCCCTCCTTTTCCTCGCCAGTCTCTGTTACCTCTCTTCCCTCGGTCTCTAATACTTCCCAGTTTCACTCGCCTCCCTCTTTTCCAATAACACTCTTGTCCTTGTGTTTTCTCAACTCTCTCTTTTCCAAGTTTTCCCTCGACTGACACTTCTCCCCCGTTTCCCTCGCCAGTCTCTGTTATCTCTCTTCCGTCGGTGTCTAATACTTCCCACTTTCCCTCGCCTCTCTCTTTTCCCTGTTATTCGTCAGCGCTGTTATCACTCTTTTCCCTCGCCAGTCTCTTTCCCCTGGTTTATCTCGCCTCTCTCTTTCCCTCGCCAGTCTCTGTTACCTCTCTTCCCTCGGTGTCTAATTCTTCCCACTTTCACTCACCTCCTTCTTATCCATTAACTCTCTTGTCCTTGTTTTCCCTCGCCTGTCTCTTTCCCCCTGCTTTGCCATGACTCTCTCTTTTCCCTCTTTCCCCTCGCCAGTCACTTTTCCTTCCTTTCCCTCGCCAGTCTCTTTTAACCTCTATTCCCTCCGTGCCTAATTTTCCCACTTACACTCCACTCCCTCTTTTCCATGAACTCTCTCGTTCCCCTATTTCCAGTCAACTCTCTCTTTTCCCTCTTCCCCCCTCGCCAGTCTCTTTCCCCTGGTTTATCTCGCCTCTCTCTTTCCCTCGCCAGTCTCTGTTACCTCTCTTCCCTCGGTGTCTAATACTTCCCACTTTCCCTCGCCCCTCTCTTTTCCATGAACTCTCTCTTGTCCTTGTTTTCCCTCGCCTGTCTCTTTCCCCCTGCTTTGCCATGACTCTCTCTTTTCCAACTTTTCCCTCGCCAGTCACCTTTCCCTCCTTTTCCTCGCCAGTCTCTGTTACCTCTCTTCCCTCGGTGTCTAATACTTCCCACATTCA
The DNA here is from genome assembly GCF_026419915.1 of Harpia harpyja. Lineage (NCBI taxonomy): Eukaryota > Metazoa > Chordata > Aves > Accipitriformes > Accipitridae > Harpia > Harpia harpyja. The sequence continues at coordinate 28,686,276 of NC_068968.1, read as the reverse complement.
CTCGCCTCTCTCTTTTCCCTGTTATTCGTCAGCTCTGTTATCCCTCTTTTCCCTCGCCAGTCTCTTTCCCCTGGTTTATCTCGCCTCTCTCTTTCCCTCGCCAGTCTCTGTTACCTCTCTTCCCTCGGTGTCTAATTCTTCCCACTTTCACCCGACTCCCTCTTTCCCCTCTCATTCCTCAATTCTCTGTTGTCCCTCGTTGCCCTCCCCTCTCTCTTTTACCTCTCTTCCCTCTAGGTCTAATTTTTCCACATTCACTCGCCTCTCTCTTTTCCCTGTTATTCGTCAACTCTGTTATCCCTCTTTTCCCTCGCCAGTCTCTTTCCCCTGGTTTCTCTCGCCTCTCTCTGTTCCCTGGCTTTCCTCTTTTCTATGAAATCTCTCTTTTCCCTATTTCCAATCAACCCTCTCTTTTCCCTCTTCCCCCCTCGGCAGTCTCTTTCCCCTGGTTTATCTCGCCTCTCTCTTTCCCTCGCCAGTCTCTGTTACCTCTCTTCCCTCGGTGTCTAATTCTTCCCACTTTCACTCGCCTCCCTCTTTTCCATTAACTCTCTCTTGTCCTTGTTTTCCCTCGCCTATCTCTTTCCCTCTGATTTCCCTCGTCAGTCTCTTTCCCCTGGTTTATCTCGCCTCTCTCTTTCCCTCGCCAGTCTCTGTTACCTCTCTTCCCTCGGTGTCTAATTCTTCCCACTTTCACTCACCTCCTTCTTTTCCATTAACTCTCTCTTGTCCTTGTTTTCCCTCGCCTGTCTCTTTCCCCCTGCTTTGCCATGACTCTCTCTTTTCCAACTTTTCCCTCGCCTGTCACCTTTCCCTCCTTTTCCTCGCCAGTCTCTGTTACCTCTCTTCCCTCTAGGTCTAATTTTTCCACTTTCCCTCGCCTCTCTCTTTTCCCTGTTATTCGTCAACTCTGTTATCCCTCTTTTCCCTCGCCAGTCTCTTTCCCCTGGTTTCTCTCGCCTCTCTCTGTTCCCTGGCTTTCCTCTTTTCTATGAAATCTCTCTTTTCCCTATTTCCAATCAACCCTCTCTTTTCCCTCTTCCCCCCTCGGCAGTCTCTTTCCCCTGGTTTATCTCGCCTCTCTCTTTCCCTCGCCAGTCTCTGTTACCTCTCTTCCCTCGGTGTCTAATTCTTCCCACTTTCACTCACCTCCTTCTTTTCCATTAACTCTCTCTTGTCCTTGTTTTCCCTCGCCTGTCTCTTTCCCCCTGCTTTGCCATGACTCTCTCTTTTCCAACTTTTCCCTCGCCTGTCACCTTTCCCTCCTTTTCCTCGCCAGTCTCTGTTACCTCTCTTCCCTCTAGGTCTAATTTTTCCACTTTCCCTCGCCTCTCTCTTTTCCCTGTTATTCGTCAACTCTGTTATCCCTCTTTTCCCTCGCCAGTCTCTTTCCCCTGGTTTCTCTCGCCTCTCTCTGTTCCCTGGCTTTCCTCTTTTCTATGAAATCTCTCTTTTCCCTATTTCCAATCAACCCTCTCTTTTCCCTCTTCCCCCCTCGGCAGTCTCTTTCCCCTGGTTTATCTCGCCTCTCTCTTTCCCTCGCCAGTCTCTGTTACCTCTCTTCCCTCGGTGTCTAATACTTCCCACTTTCCCTCGCCCCTCTCTTTTCCATGAACTCTCTCTTGTCCTTGTTTTCCCTCGCCTGTCTCTTTCCCCCTGCTTTGCCATGACTCTCTCTTTTCCAACTTTTCCCTCGCCAGTCACCTTTCCCTCCTTTTCCTCGCCAGTCTCTGTTACCTCTCTTCCCTCGGTCTCTAATACTTCCCAGTTTCACTCGCCTCCCTCTTTTCCAATAACACTCTTGTCCTTGTGTTTTCTCAACTCTCTCTTTTCCAAGTTTTCCCTCGACTGACACTTCTCCCCCGTTTCCCTCGCCAGTCTCTGTTATCTCTCTTCCGTCGGTGTCTAATACTTCCCACTTTCCCTCGCCTCTCTCTTTTCCCTGTTATTCGTCAGCGCTGTTATCACTCTTTTCCCTCGCCAGTCTCTTTCCCCTGGTTTATCTCGCCTCTCTCTTTCCCTCGCCAGTCTCTGTTACCTCTCTTCCCTCGGTGTCTAATTCTTCCCACTTTCACTCACCTCCTTCTTATCCATTAACTCTCTTGTCCTTGTTTTCCCTCGCCTGTCTCTTTCCCCCTGCTTTGCCATGACTCTCTCTTTTCCCTCTTTCCCCTCGCCAGTCACTTTTCCTTCCTTTCCCTCGCCAGTCTCTTTTAACCTCTATTCCCTCCGTGCCTAATTTTCCCACTTACACTCCACTCCCTCTTTTCCATGAACTCTCTCGTTCCCCTATTTCCAGTCAACTCTCTCTTTTCCCTCTTCCCCCCTCGCCAGTCTCTTTCCCCTGGTTTATCTCGCCTCTCTCTTTCCCTCGCCAGTCTCTGTTACCTCTCTTCCCTCGGTGTCTAATACTTCCCACTTTCCCTCGCCCCTCTCTTTTCCATGAACTCTCTCTTGTCCTTGTTTTCCCTCGCCTGTCTCTTTCCCCCTGCTTTGCCATGACTCTCTCTTTTCCAACTTTTCCCTCGCCAGTCACCTTTCCCTCCTTTTCCTCGCCAGTCTCTGTTACCTCTCTTCCCTCGGTGTCTAATACTTCCCACATTCACTCGCCTCTCTCTTTTCCCTGTTATTCGTCAGCTCTGTTATCCCTCTTTTCCCTCGCCAGTCTCTTTCCCCTGGTTTATCTCGCCTCTCTCTTTCCCTCGCCAGTCTCTGTTACCTCTCTTCCCTCGGTGTCTAATTCTTCCCACTTTCACCCGACTCCCTCTTTCCCCTCTCATTCCTCAATTCTCTGTTGTCCCTCGTTGCCCTCCCCTCTCTCTTTTACCTCTCTTCCCTCTAGGTCTAATTTTTCCACATTCACTCGCCTCTCTCTTTTCCCTGTTATTCGTCAACTCTGTTATCCCTCTTTTCCCTCGCCAGTCTCTTTCCCCTGGTTTCTCTCGCCTCTCTCTGTTCCCTGGCTTTCCTCTTTTCTATGAAATCTCTCTTTTCCCTATTTCCAATCAACCCTCTCTTTTCCCTCTTCCCCCCTCGGCAGTCTCTTTCCCCTGGTTTATCTCGCCTCTCTCTTTCCCTCGCCAGTCTCTGTTACCTCTCTTCCCTCGGTGTCTAATTCTTCCCACTTTCACTCGCCTCCCTCTTTTCCATTAACTCTCTCTTGTCCTTGTTTTCCCTCGCCTATCTCTTTCCCTCTGATTTCCCTCGTCAGTCTCTTTCCCCTGCTTTCCCTCAACCCTCTCTTTTCCCTCTTTCCCCTCGACAGTCACTTTTCCCCCCTTTCCCTCGCCAGTCTCTGTTATCTCTCTTCCCTCGGTGTCTAATACTTCCCACTTGCCCTCGCCTCTCTCTTTTCCATGAACTCTCTCTTGTCCTTGTTTTCCCTCGCCTCTCTCTTTTCCCTGTTATTCGTCAACTCTGTTATCCCTCTTTTCCCTCGCCAGTCTCTTTCCCCTGGTTTCTCTCGCCTCTCTCTGTTCCCTGGCTTTCCTCTTTTCTATGAAATCTCTCTTTTCCCTATTTCCAATCAACCCTCTCTTTTCCCTCTTCCCCCCTCGGCAGTCTCTTTCCCCTGGTTTATCTCGCCTCTCTCTTTCCCTCGCCAGTCTCTGTTACCTCTCTTCCCTCGGTGTCTAATTCTTCCCACTTTCACTCGCCTCCCTCTTTTCCATTAACTCTCTCTTGTCCTTGTTTTCCCTCGCCTATCTCTTTCCCTCTGATTTCCCTCGTCAGTCTCTTTCCCCTGCTTTCCCTCAACCCTCTCTTTTCCCTCTTTCCCCTCGACAGTCACTTTTCCCCCCTTTCCCTCGCCAGTCTCTGTTATCTCTCTTCCCTCGGTGTCTAATTCTTCCCACTTTCACTCACCTCCTTCTTTTCCATTAACTCTCTCTTGTCCTTGTTTTCCCTCGCCTGTCTCTTCCCCCCTGCTTTGCCATGACTCTCTCTTTTCCAACTTTTCCCTCGCCTGTCACCTTTCCCCCCTTTCCCTCGCCAGTCTCTGTTATCTCTCTTCCCTCGGTGTCTAATATTTCCCACTTTCCCTCGCCTCTCTCTTTTCCATGAACTCTCTCTTGTCCTTGTTTTCCCTCGCCTCTCTCTTTTCCCTGTTATTCGTCAACTCTGTTATCCCTCTTTTCCCTCGCCAGTCTCTTTCCCCTGGTTTCTCTCGCCTCTCTCTGTTCCCTGGCTTTCCTCTTTTCTATGAAATCTCTCTTTTCCCTATTTCCAATCAACCCTCTCTTTTCCCTCTTCCCCCCTCGCCAGTCTCTTTCCCCTGGTTTATCTCGCCTCTCTCTTTCCCTCGCCAGTCTCTTTTACGTCTCTTCCCTTGGTGTCTAATTCTTCCCGCTTTCACTCGCCTCCCTCTTTTCCATTAACTCTCTCTTGTCCTTGTTTTCCCTCGCCTGTCTCTTTCCCTCTGCTTTCCCTCCATAGTCTCTTTCCCCTGCTTTCCCTCAACCCTCTCTTTTCCCTCTTTCCCCTCGACAGTCACTTTTCCCCCCCTTTCCCTCGCCAGTCTCTGTTATCTCTCTTCCCTCGGTGTCTAATACTTCCCACTTGCCCTCGCCTCTCTCTTTTCCATGAACTCTCTCTTGTCCTTGTTTTCCCTCGCCTCTCTCTTTTCCCTGTAATTCGTCAACTCTGTTATCCCTCTTTTCCCTCGCCAGTCTCTTTCCCCTGGTTTCTCTCGCCTCTCTCTGTTCCCTGGCTTTCCTCTTTTCTATGAAATCTCTCTTTTCCCTATTTCCAGTCAGCCCTCTCTTTTCCCTCTTCCCCCCTCGCCAGTCTCTTTCCCCTGGTTTATCTCGCCTCTCTCTTTCCCTCGCCAGTCTCTGTTACCTCTCTTCCCTCGGTGTCTAATACTTCCCACTTTCCCTCGCCCCTCTCTTTTCCATGAACTCTCTCTTGTCCTTGTTTTCCCTCGCCTGTCTCTTTCCCCCTGCTTTGCCATGACTCTCTCTTTTCCAACTTTTCCCTCGCCAGTCACCTTTCCCTCCTTTTCCTCGCCAGTCTCTGTTACCTCTCTTCCCTCGGTCTCTAATACTTCCCAGTTTCACTCGCCTCCCTCTTTTCCAATAACACTCTTGTCCTTGTGTTTTCTCAACTCTCTCTTTTCCAAGTTTTCCCTCGACTGTCACTTCTCCCCCGTTTCCCTCGCCAGTCTCTGTTATCTCTCTTCCGTCGGTGTCTAATACTTCCCACTTTCCCTCGCCTCTCTCTTTTCCCTGTTATTCGTCAGCTCTGTTATCCCTCTTTTCCCTCGCCAGTCTCTTTCCCCTGGTTTATCTCGCCTCTCTCTTTCCCTCGCCAGTCTCTGTTACCTCTCTTCCCTCGGTGTCTAATTCTTCCCACTTGCACTCGCCTCCCTCTTTTCCATTAACTCTCTCTTGTCCTTGTTTTCCCTCGCCTCTTTCCCTCTGCTTTCCCTCCATAGTCTCTTTCCCCTGCTTTCCCTCAACCCTCTCTTTTCCCTCTTTCCCCTCGACAGTCACTTTTCCCCCCTTTCCCTCGCCAGTCTCTGTTATCTCTCTTCCCTCGGTGTCTAATACTTCCCACTTTCCCTCGCCACTCTCTTTTCCCTGTTATTCGTCAACTCTGTTATCCCTATTCCCCCCTCGCCAGTCTCTTTCCCCTGGTTTATCTCGCCTCTCTCTTTCCCTCGCCAGTCACTTTTATGTCTCTTCCCTTGGTGTCTAATTCTTCCCACTTGCACTCGCCTCCCTCTTTTCCATTAACTCTCTCTTGTCCTTGTTTTCCCTCGCCTGTCTCTTTCCCTCTGCTTTCCCTCCATAGTCTCTTTCCCCTGCTTTCCCTCAACCCTCTCTTTTCCCTCTTTCCCCTCGACAGGCACTTTTCCCCCCTTTCCCTCGCCAGTCTCTGTTATCTCTCTTCCCTCGGTGTCTAATACTTCCCACTTTCCCTCGCCTCCCTCTTTTCCATTAACTCTCTCTTGTCCTTGTTTTCCCTCGCCTCTCTCTTTTCCCTGTTATTCGTCAACTCTGTTATCCCTCTTTTTTCTCTCCAGTCTCTTTCCCTGGTTTCTCTCGCCTCTGTTCCCTGGCTTTCCTCTTCTCTATGAAATCTCTCTTTTCCCTGTCTCCAGTCAACCCTCTCTTTTCCCTCTTCCCCCCTCGCCAGTCTATTTCCCCTGGTTTATCTCGCCTCTCTATTTCCCTCGCCAGTCTCTGTTATCTCTCTTCCCTCGGTGTCTAATTCTTCCCACTTGCACTCGCCTCCCTCTTTTCCATTAACTCTCTCTTGTCCTTGTTTTCCCTCGCCTCTTTCCCTCTGCTTTCCCTCCATAGTCTCTTTCCCCTGCTTTCCCTCAACCCTCTCTTTTCCCTCTTTCCCCTCGACAGTCACTTTTCCCCCCTTTCCCTCGGCAGTCTCTGTTATCTCTCTTCCGTCGGTGTCTAATACTTCCCACTTTCCCTCGCCTCCCTCTTTTCCATTAACTCTCTTGTCCTTGTTTTTTCTCAACTCTCTCTTTTCCAAGTTTTCCCTCGCCAGTCACCTTTCCCTCCTTTCCCTCGCCAGTCTCTGTTACCTCTCTTCCCTCGGTGTCTAATTCTTCCCACTTTCACCCGACTCCCTCTTTCCCCTCTCATTCCTCAATTCTCTGTTGTCCCTCGTTGCCCTCCCCTCTCTCTTTTACCTCTCTTCCCTCTAGGTCTAATTTTTCCACTTTCCCTCGCCTCTCTCTTTTCCCTGTTATTCGTCAACTCTGTTATCCCTCTTTTCCCTCGCCAGTCTCTTTCCCCTGGTTTCTCTCGCCTCTCTCTGTTCCCTGGCTTTCCTCTTTTCTATGAAATCTCTCTTTTCCCTATTTCCAATCAACCCTCTCTTTTCCCTCTTCCCCCCTCGCCAGTCTCTTTCCCCTGGTTTATCTCGCCTCTCTCTTTCCCTCGCCAGTCTCTGTTACCTCTCTTCCCTCGGTGTCTAATTCTTCCCACTTTCACTCACCTCCTTCTTTTCCATTAACTCTCTCTTGTCCTTGTTTTCCCTCGCCTGTCTCTTTCCCCCTGCTTTGCCATGACTCTCTCTTTTCCAACTTTTCCCTCGCCTGTCACCTTTCCCTCCTTTTCCTCGCCAGTCTCTGTTACCTCTCTTCCCTCTAGGTCTAATTTTTCCACTTTCCCTCGCCTCTCTCTTTTCCCTGTTATTCGTCAACTCTGTTATCCCTCTTTTCCCTCGCCAGTCTCTTTCCCCTGGTTTCTCTCGCCTCTCTCTGTTCCCTGGCTTTCCTCTTTTCTATGAAATCTCTCTTTTCCCTATTTCCAGTCAGCCCTCTCTTTTCCCTCTTCCCCCCTCGCCAGTCTCTTTCCCCTGGTTTATCTCGCCTCTCTCTTTCCCTCGCCAGTCTCTGTTACCTCTCTTCTCTCGGTGTCTAATTCTTCCCACTTTCACTCACCTCCTTCTTTTCCATTAACTCTCTTGTCCTTGTTTTCCCTCGCCTGTCTCTTTCCCCCTGCTTTGCCATGACTCTCTCTTTTCCCTCTTTCCCCTCGCCAGTCACTTTTCCTTCCTTTCCCTCGCCAGTCTCTTTTAACCTCTATTCCCTCCGTGCCTAATTTTCCCACTTACACTCCACTCCCTCTTTTCCATGAACTCTCTCGTTCCCCTATTTCCAGTCAACTCTCTCTTTTCCCTCCTCCCCCCTCGCCAGTCTGTTTCCCCTGGTTTATCTCGCCTCTCTCTTTCCCTCGCCAGTCTCTTTTACGTCTCTTCCCTTGGTGTCTAATTCTTCCCACTTGCACTCGCCTCCCTCTTTTCCATTAACTCTCTCTTGTCCTTGTTTTCCCTCGCCTGTCTCTTTTCCCCTGCTTTCCCTCAACCCTCTCTTTTCCAAGTTTTCCCTCGACAGGCACTTTCCCCCCCTTTCCCTCGCCAGTCTCTGTTATCTCTCTTCCCTCGGTGTCTAATACTTCCCAGTTTCACTCGCCTCCCTCTTTTCCATTAACTCTCTTGTCCTTGTTTTTTCTCAACTCTCTCTTTTCCAAGTTTTCCCTCGACTGTCACTTTCCCCCCGTTTCCCTCGCCAGTCTCTGTTATCTCTCTTCCGTCGGTGTCTAATACTTCCCACTTTCCCTCGCCTCTCTCTTTTCCCTCTTATTCGTCAACTCTGTTATCCCTCTTTTCCCTCGCCAGTCTCTTTCCCCTGGTTTCTCTCGCCTCTCTCTGTTCCCTGGCTTTCCTCTTTTCTATGAAATCTCTCTTTTCCCTATTTCCAGTCAGCCCTCTCTTTTCCCTCTTCCCCCCTCGCCAGTCTCTTTCCCCTGGTTTATCTCGCCTCTCTCTTTCCCTCGCTAGTCTCTGTTACCTCTCTTCCCTCGGTGTCTAATTCTTCCCACTTTCACTCACCTCCTTCTTTTCCATTAACTCTCTCTTGTCCTTGTTTTCCCTCGCCTGTCTCTTTCCCCCTGCTTTGCCATGACTCTCTCTTTTCCCTCTTTCCCCTCGCCAGTCACTTTTCCTTCCTTTCCCTCGCCAGTCTCTTTTAACCTCTATTCCCTCCGTGCCTAATTTTCCCACTTACACTCCACTCCCTCTTTTCCATGAACTCTCTCGTTCCCCTATTTCCAGTCAACTCTCTCTTTTCCCTCCTCCCCCCTCGCCAGTCTGTTTCCCCTGGTTTATCTCGCCTCTCTCTTTCCCTCGCCAGTCTCTGTTACCTCTCTTCCCTCGGTGTCTAATTCTTCCCACTTTCACTCGCCTCCCTCTTTTCCATTAACTCTCTCTTGTCCTTGTTTTCCCTCGCCTCTCTCTTTTCCCTGTAATTCGTCAACTCTGTTATCCCTCTTTTCCCTCGCCAGTCTCTTTCCCCTGGTTTCTCTCGCCTCTCTCTGTTCCCTGGCTTTCCTCTTTTCTATGAAATCTCTCTTTTCCCTATTTCCAATCAACCCTCTCTTTTCCCTCTTCCCCCCTCGCCAGTCTCTTTCCCCTGGTTTATCTCGCCTCTCTCTTTCCCTCGCCAGTCTCTGTTACCTCTCTTCCCTCGGTGTCTAATTCTTCCCACTTTCACTCACCTCCTTCTTTTCCATTAACTCTCTCTTGTCCTTGTTTTCCCTCGCCTGTCTCTTTCCCCCTGCTTTGCCATGACTCTCTCTTTTCCAACTTTTCCCTCGCCTGTCACCTTTCCCTCCTTTTCCTCGCCAGTCTCTGTTACCTCTCTTCCCTCTAGGTCTAATTTTTCCACTTTCCCTCGCCTCTCTCTTTTCCCTGTTATTCGTCAACTCTGTTATCCCTCTTTTCCCTCGCCAGTCTCTTTCCCCTGGTTTCTCTCGCCTCTCTCTGTTCCCTGGCTTTCCTCTTTTCTATGAAATCTCTCTTTTCCCTATTTCCAATCAACCCTCTCTTTTCCCTCTTCCCCCCTCGGCAGTCTCTTTCCCCTGGTTTATCTCGCCTCTCTCTTTCCCTCGCCAGTCTCTGTTACCTCTCTTCCCTCGGTGTCTAATACTTCCCACTTTCCCTCGCCCCTCTCTTTTCCATGAACTCTCTCTTGTCCTTGTTTTCCCTCGCCTGTCTCTTTCCCCCTGCTTTGCCATGACTCTCTCTTTTCCAACTTTTCCCTCGCCAGTCACCTTTCCCTCCTTTTCCTCGCCAGTCTCTGTTACCTCTCTTCCCTCGGTCTCTAATACTTCCCAGTTTCACTCGCCTCCCTCTTTTCCAATAACACTCTTGTCCTTGTGTTTTCTCAACTCTCTCTTTTCCAAGTTTTCCCTCGACTGACACTTCTCCCCCGTTTCCCTCGCCAGTCTCTGTTATCTCTCTTCCGTCGGTGTCTAATACTTCCCACTTTCCCTCGCCTCTCTCTTTTCCCTGTTATTCGTCAGCGCTGTTATCACTCTTTTCCCTCGCCAGTCTCTTTCCCCTGGTTTATCTCGCCTCTCTCTTTCCCTCGCCAGTCTCTGTTACCTCTCTTCCCTCGGTGTCTAATTCTTCCCACTTTCACTCACCTCCTTCTTTTCCATTAACTCTCTCTTGTCCTTGTTTTCCCTCGCCTGTCTCTTTCCCCCTGCTTTGCCATGACTCTCTCTTTTCCAACTTTTCCCTCGCCTGTCACCTTTCCCTCCTTTTCCTCGCCAGTCTCTGTTACCTCTCTTCCCTCTAGGTCTAATTTTTCCACTTTCCCTCGCCTCCCTCTTTTCCATTAACTCTCTCTTGTCCTTGTTTTCCCTCGCCTGTCTCTTTCCCTCTGCTTTCCCTCCATAGTCTCTTTCCCCTTCTTTCCCTCAACCCTCTCTTTTCCCTCTTCCCCCCTCGCCAGTCTCTTTCCCCTGGTTTATCTCGCCTCTCTCTTTCCCTCGCCAGTCTCTGTTACCTCTCTTCCCTCGGTGTCTAATTCTTCCCACTTTCACCCGACTCCCTCTTTCCCCTCTCATTCCTCAATTCTCTGTTGTCCCTCGTTGCCCTCCCCTCTCTCTTTTACCTCTCTTCCCTCTAGGTCTAATTTTTCCACTTTCACACGCCTCTCTCTTTTCCCTGTTATTCGTCAACTCTATTATCCCTCTTTTCCCTCGCCAGTCTCTTTCCCCTGGTTTCTCTCGCCTCTCTCTGTTCCCTGGTTTTCCTCTTTTCTATGAAATCTCTCTTTTCCCTATTTCCAATCAACCCTCTCTTTTCCCTCTTCCCCCCTCGGCAGTCTCTTTCCCCTGGTTTATCTCGCCTCTCTCTTTCCCTCGCCAGTCTCTGTTACCTCTCTTCCCTCGGTGTCTAATTCTTCCCACTTTCACTCGCCTCCCACTTTTCCATTAACTCTCTCTTGTCCTTGTTTTCCCTCGCCTATCTCTTTCCCTCTGATTTCCCTCGTCAGTCTCTTTCCCCTGCTTTCCCTCAACCCTCTCTTTTCCCTCTTTCCCCTCGACAGTCACTTTTCCCCCCTTTCCCTCGCCAGTCTCTGTTATCTCTCTTCCCTCGGTGTCTAATTCTTCCCACTTTCACTCACCTCCTTCTTTTCCATTAACTCTCTTGTCCTTGTTTTCCCTCGCCTGTCTCTTTTCCCTGTTATTCGTCAGCTCTGTTATCCCTCTTTTCCCTCGCCAGTCTCTTTCCCCTGGTTTATCTCGCCTCTCTCTTTCCCTCGCCAGTCTCTGTTACCTCTCTTCCCTCGGTGTCTAATTCTTCCCACTTTCACCCGACTCCCTCTTTCCCCTCTCATTCCTCAATTCTCTGTTGTCCCTCGTTGCCCTCCCCTCTCTCTTTTACCTCTCTTCCCTCTAGGTCTAATTTTTCCACATTCACTCGCCTCTCTCTTTTCCCTGTTATTCGTCAACTCTGTTATCCCTCTTTTCCCTAGCCAGTCTCTTTCCCCTGGTTTCTCTCGCCTCTCTCTGTTCCCTGGCTTTCCTCTTTTCTATGAAATCTCTCTTTTCCCTATTTCCAATCAACCCTCTCTTTTCCCTCTTCCCCCCTCGGCAGTCTCTTTCCCCTGGTTTATCTCGCCTCTCTCTTTCCCTCGCCAGTCTCTGTTACCTCTCTTCCCTCGGTGTCTAATTCTTCCCACTTTCACTCGCCTCCCACTTTTCCATTAACTCTCTCTTGTCCTTGTTTTCCCTCGCCTATCTCTTTCCCTCTGATTTCCCTCGTCAGTCTCTTTCCCCTGCTTTCCCTCAACCCTCTCTTTCCCTCTTTCCCCTCGACAGTCACTTTTCCCCCCCTTTCCCTCGCCAGTCTCTGTTATCTCTCTTCCCTCGGTGTCTAATACTTCCCACTTGCCCTCGCCTCTCTCTTTTCCATGAACTCTCTCTTGTCCTTGTTTTCCCTCGCCTCTCTCTTTTCCCTGTAATTCGTCAACTCTGTCATCCCTCTTTTCCCTCGCCAGTCTCTTTCCCCTGGTTTATCTCGCCTCTCTCTTTCCCTCGCAGGTCTCTTTTACGTCTCTTCCCTTGGTGTCTAATTCTTCCCACTTTCACTCGCCTCCCTCTTTTCCATTAACTCTCTCTTGTCCTTGTTTTCCCTCGCCTGTCTCTTTCCCTCTGCTTTCCCTCCATAGTCTCTTTCCCCTGCTTTCCCTCAACCCTCTCTTTTCCCTCTTCCCCCCTCGCCAGTCTGTTTCCCCTGGTTTATCTCGCCTCTCTCTTTCCCTCGCCAGTCTCTTTTACGTCTCTTCCCTTGGTGTCTAATTCTTCCCACTTGCACTCGCCTCCCTCTTTTCCATTAACTCTCTCTTGTCCTTGTTTTCCCTCGCCTGTCTCTTTCCCTCTGCTTTCCCTCCATAGTCTCTTTCCCCTGCTTTCCCTCAACCCTCTCTTTTCCCTCTTCCCCCCTCGCCAGTCTCTTTCCCCTGGTTTATCTCGCCTCTCTCTTTCCCTCGCCAGTCTCTGTTACCTCTCTTCCCTCGGTGTCTAATACTTCCCACTTTCCCTCGCCCCTCTCTTTTCCATGAACTCTCTCTTGTCCTTGTTTTCCCTCGCCTGTCTCTTTCCCCCTGCTTTGCCATGACTCTCTCTTTTCCAACTTTTCCCTCGCCAGTCACCTTTCCCTCCTTTTCCTCGCCAGTCTCTGTTACCTCTCTTCCCTCGGTCTCTAATACTTCCCAGTTTCACTCGCCTCCCTCTTTTCCAATAACACTCTTGTCCTTGTGTTTTCTCAACTCTCTCTTTTCCAAGTTTTCCCTCTACTGTCACTTCTCCCCCGTTTCCCTCGCCAGTCTCTGTTATCTCTCTTCCGTCGGTGTCTAATACTTCCCACTTTCCCTCGCCTCTCTCTTTTCCCTGTTATTCGTCAGCTCTGTTATCACTCTTTTCCCTCGCCAGTCTCTTTCCCCTGGTTTATCTCGCCTCTCTCTTTCCCTCGCCAGTCTCTGTTACCTCTCTTCCCTCGGTGTCTAATTCTTCCCACTTTCACCCGACTCCCTCTTTCCCCTCTCATTCCTCAATTCTCTGTTGTCCCTCGTTGCCCTCCCCTCTCTCTTTTACCTCTCTTCCCTCTAGGTCTAATTTTTCCACATTCACTCGCCTCTCTCTTTTCCCTGTTATTCGTCAACTCTGTTATCCCTCTTTTCCCTCGCCAGTCTCTTTCCCCTGGTTTCTCTCGCCTCTCTCTGTTCCCTGGCTTTCCTCTTTTCTATGAAATCTCTCTTTTCCCTATTTCCAATCAACCCTCTCTTTTCCCTCTTCCCCCCTCGGCAGTCTCTTTCCCCTGGTTTATCTCGCCTCTCTCTTTCCCTCGCCAGTCTCTGTTACCTCTCTTCCCTCGGTGTCTAATTCTTCCCACTTTCACTCGCCTCCCTCTTTTCCATTAACTCTCTCTTGTCCTTGTTTTCCCTCGCCTATCTCTTTCCCTCTGATTTCCCTCGTCAGTCTCTTTCCCCTGCTTTCCCTCAACCCTCTCTTTTCCCTCTTTCCCCTCGACAGTCACTTTTCCCCCCTTTCCCTCGCCAGTCTCTGTTATCTCTCTTCCCTCGGTGTCTAATTCTTCCCACTTTCACTCACCTCCTTCTTTTCCATTAACTCTCTCTTGTCCTTGTTTTCCCTCGCCTGTCTCTTCCCCCCTGCTTTGCCATGACTCTCTCTTTTCCAACTTTTCCCTCGCCTGTCACCTTTCCCCCCTTTCCCTCGCCAGTCTCTGTTATCTCTCTTCCCTCGGTGTCTAATATTTCCCACTTTCCCTCGCCTCTCTCTTTTCCATGAACTCTCTCTTGTCCTTGTTTTCCCTCGCCTCTCTCTTTTCCCTGTAATTCGTCAACTCTGTTATCCCTCTTTTCCCTCGCCAGTCTCTTTCCCCTGGTTTCTCTCGCCTCTCTCTGTTCCCTGGCTTTCCTCTTTTCTATGAAATCTCTCTTTTCCCTATTTCCAATCAACCCTCTCTTTTCCCTCTTCCCCCCTCGCCAGTCTCTTTCCCCTGGTTTATCTCGCCTCTCTCTTTCCCTCGCCAGTCTCTGTTACCTCTCTTCCCTCGGTGTCTAATTCTTCCCACTTTCACTCACCTCCTTCTTTTCCATTAACTCTCTCTTGTCCTTGTTTTCCCTCGCCTGTCTCTTTCCCCCTGCTTTGCCATGACTCTCTCTTTTCCAACTTTTCCCTCGCCTGTCACCTTTCCCTCCTTTTCCTCGCCAGTCTCTGTTACCTCTCTTCCCTCGGTGTCTAATTCTTCCCACTTTCACCCGACTCCCTCTTTCCCCTCTCATTCCTCAATTCTCTGTTGTCCCTCGTTGCCCTCCCCTCTCTCTTTTACCTCTCTTCCCTCTAGGTCTAATTTTTCCACTTTCCCTCGCCTCTCTCTTTTCCCTGTTATTCGTCAACTCTGTTATCCCTCTTTTCCCTCGCCAGTCTCTTTCCCCTGGTTTCTCTCGCCTCTCTCTGTTCCCTGGCTTTCCTCTTTTCTATGAAATCTCTCTTTTCCCTATTTCCAATCAACCCTCTCTTTTCCCTCTTCCCCCCTCGCCAGTCTCTTTCCCCTGGTTTATCTCGCCTCTCTTTCCCTCGCCAGTCTCTTTTACGTCTCTTCCCTTAGTGTCTAATTCTTCCCGCTTTCACTCGCCTCCCTCTTTTCCATTAACTCTCTCTTGTCCTTGTTTTCCCTCGCCTATCTCTTTCCCTCTGATTTCCCTCGTCAGTCTCTTTCCCCTGCTTTCCCTCAACCCTCTCTTTTCCCTCTTTCCCCTCGACAGTCACTTTTCCCCCCTTTCCCTCGCCAGTCTCTGTTATCTCTCTTCCCTCGGTGTCTAATACTTCCCACTTGCCCTCGCCTCTCTCTTTTCCATGAACTCTCTCTTGTCCTTGTTTTCCCTCGCCTCTCTCTTTTCCCTGTAATTCGTCAACTCTGTTATCCCTCTTTTCCCTCGCCAGTCTCTTTCCCCTGGTTTCTCTCGCCTCTCTCTGTTCCCTGGCTTTCCTCTTTTCTATGAAATCTCTCTTTTCCCTATTTCCAATCAACCCTCTCTTTTCCCTCTTCCCCCCTCGCCAGTCTCTTTCCCCTGGTTTATCTCGCCTCTCTCTTTCCCTCGCCAGTCTCTGTTACCTCTCTTCCCTCGGTGTCTAATTCTTCCCACTTTCACTCACCTCCTTCTTATCCATTAACTCTCTTGTCCTTGTTTTCCCTCGCCTGTCTCTTTCCCCCTGCTTTGCCATGACTCTCTCTTTTCCCTCTTTCCCCTCGCCAGTCACTTTTCCTTCCTTTCCCTCGCCAGTCTCTTTTAACCTCTATTCCCTCCGTGCCTAATTTTCCCACTTACACTCCACTCCCTCTTTTCCATGAACTCTCTCGTTCCCCTACTTCCAGTCAACACTCTCTTTTCCCTCCTCCCCCCTCGCCAGTCTGTTTCCCCTGGTTTATCTCGCCTCTCTCTTTCCCTCGCCAGTCTCTTTTACGTCTCTTCCCTTGGTGTCTAATTCTTCCCACTTTCACTCGCCTCCCTCTTTTCCATTAACTCTCTCTTGTCCTTGCTTTCCCTCGCCTGTCTCTTTCCCTCTGCTTTCCCTCCATAGTCTCTTTCCCCTGCTTTCCCTCAACCCTCTCTTTTCCCTCTTCCCCCCTCGCCAGTCTGTTTCCCCTGGTTTATCTCGCCTCTCTCTTTCCCTCGCCAGTCTCTTTTACGTCTCTTCCCTTGGTGTCTAATTCTTCCCACTTTCACTCGCCTCCCTCTTTTCCATTAACTCTCTCTTGTCCTTGTTTTCCCTCGCCTGTCTCTTTCCCTCTGCTTTCCCTCCATAGTCTCTTTCCCCTGCTTTCCCTCAACCCTCTCTTTTCCCTCTTCCCCCCTCGCCAGTCTCTTTCCCCTGGTTTATCTCGCCTCTCTCTTTCCCTCGCCAGTCTCTGTTACCTCTCTTCCCTCGGTGTCTAATACTTCCCACTTTCCCTCGCCCCTCTCTTTTCCATGAACTCTCTCTTGTCCTTGTTTTCCCTCGCCTGTCTCTTTCCCCCTGCTTTGCCATGACTCTCTCTTTTCCAACTTTTCCCTCGCCAGTCACCTTTCCCTCCTTTTCCTCGCCAGTCTCTGTTACCTCTCTTCCCTCGGTCTCTAATACTTCCCAGTTTCACTCGCCTCCCTCTTTTCCAATAACACTCTTGTCCTTGTGTTTTCTCAACTCTCTCTTTTCCAAGTTTTCCCTCGACTGACACTTCTCCCCCGTTTCCCTCGCCAGTCTCTGTTATCTCTCTTCCATCGGTGTCTAATACTTCCCACATTCACTCGCCTCTCTCTTTTCCCTGTTATTCGTCAGCTCTGTTATCCCTCTTTTCCCTCGCCAGTCTCTTTCCCCTGGTTTATCTCGCCTCTCTCTTTCCCTCGCCAGTCTCTGTTACCTCTCTTCCCTCGGTGTCTAATTCTTCCCACTTTCACCCGACTCCCTCTTTCCCCTCTCATTCCTCAATTCTCTGTTGTCCCTCGTTGCCCTCCCCTCTCTCTTTTACCTCTCTTCCCTCTAGGTCTAATTTTTCCACTTTCCCTCGCCTCTCTCTTTTCCCTGTTATTCGTCAACTCTGTTATCCCTCTTTTCCCTCGCCAGTCTCTTTCCCCTGGTTTCTCTCGCCTCTCTCTGTTCCCTGGCTTTCCTCTTTTCTATGAAATCTCTCTTTTCCCTATTTCCAATCAACCCTCTCTTTTCCCTCTTCCCCCCTCGCCAGTCTCTTTCCCCTGGTTTATCTCGCCTCTCTTTCCCTCGCCAGTCTCTTTTACGTCTCTTCCCTTAGTGTCTAATTCTTCCCGCTTTCACTCGCCTCCCTCTTTTCCATTAACTCTCTCTTGTCCTTGTTTTCCCTCGCCTGTCTCTTTCCCTCTGATTTCCCTCGTCAGTCTCTTTCCCCTGCTTTCCCTCAACCCTCTCTTTTCCCTCTTTCCCCTCGACAGTCACTTTTCCCCCCTTTCCCTCGCCAGTCTCTGTTATCTCTCTTCCCTCGGTGTCTAATACTTCCCACTTGCCCTCGCCTCTCTCTTTTCCATGAACTCTCTCTTGTCCTTGTTTTCCCTCGCCTGTCTCTTTCCCCCTGCTTTGCCATGACTCTCTCTTTTCCAACTTTTCCCTCGCCAGTCACCTTTCCCTCCTTTTCCTCGCCAGTCTCTGTTACCTCTCTTCCCTCGGTCTCTAATACTTCCCAGTTTCACTCGCCTCCCTCTTTTCCAATAACACTCTTGTCCTTGTGTTTTCTCAACTCTCTCTTTTCCAAGTTTTCCCTCGACTGACACTTCTCCCCCGTTTCCCTCGCCAGTCTCTGTTATCTCTCTTCCATCGGTGTCTAATACTTCCCACATTCACTCGCCTCTCTCTTTTCCCTGTTATTCGTCAGCTCTGTTATCCCTCTTTTCCCTCGCCAGTCTCTTTCCCCTGGTTTATCTCGCCTCTCTCTTTCCCTCGCCAGTCTCTGTTACCTCTCTTCCCTCGGTGTCTAATTCTTCCCACTTTCACCCGACTCCCTCTTTCCCCTCTCATTCCTCAATTCTCTGTTGTCCCTCGTTGCCCTCCCCTCTCTCTTTTACCTCTCTTCCCTCTAGGTCTAATTTTTCCACTTTCCCTCGCCTCTCTCTTTTCCCTGTTATTCGTCAGCTCTGTTATCCCTCTTTTCCCTCGCCAGTCTCTTTCCCCTGGTTTATCTCGCCTCTCTCTGTTCCCTGGCTTTCCTCTTTTCTATGAAATCTCTCTTTTCCCTATTTCCAGTCAGCCCTCTCTTTTCCCTCTTCCCCCCCTCGCCAGTCTCTTTCCCCTGGTTTATCTCGCCTCTCTTTCCCTCGCCAGTCTCTTTTACGTCTCTTCCCTTGGTGTCTAATTCTTCCCACTTTCACTCGCCTCCCTCTTTTCCATTAACTCTCTCTTGTCCTTGTTTTCCCTCGCCTGTCTCTTTCCCTCTGATTTCCCTCCATAGTCTCTTTCCCCTGCTTTCCCTCAACCCTCTCTTTTCCCTCTTCCCCCCTCGCCAGTCTCTTTCCCCTGGTTTATCTCGCCTCTCTCTTTCCCTCGCCAGTCTCTGTTACCTCTCTTCCCTCGGTGTCTAATACTTCCCACTTTCCCTCGCCCCTCTCTTTTCCATGAACTCTCTCTTGTCCTTGTTTTCCCTCGCCTGTCTCTTTCCCTCTGATTTCCCTCGTCAGTCTCTTTCCCCTGCTTTCCCTCAACCCTCTCTTTTCCCTCTTTCCCCTCGACAGTCACTTTTCCCCCCTTTCCCTCGCCAGTCTCTGTTATCTCTCTTCCCTCGGTGTCTAATACTTCCCACTTGCCCTCGCCTCTCTCTTTTCCATGAACTCTCTCTTGTCCTTGTTTTCCCTCGCCTCTCTCTTTTCCCTGTAATTCGTCAACTCTGTTATCCCTCTTTTCCCTCGCCAGTCTCTTTCCCCTGGTTTCTCTCGCCTCTCTCTGTTCCCTGGCTTTCCTCTTTTCTATGAAATCTCTCTTTTCCCTATTTCCAATCAACCCTCTCTTTTCCCTCTTCCCCCCTCGCCAGTCTCTTTCCCCTGGTTTATCTCGCCTCTCTCTTTCCCTCGCCAGTCTCTGTTACCTCTCTTCCCTCGGTGTCTAATTCTTCCCACTTTCACTCACCTCCTTCTTATCCATTAACTCTCTTGTCCTTGTTTTCCCTCGCCTGTCTCTTTCCCCCTGCTTTGCCATGACTCTCTCTTTTCCCTCTTTCCCCTCGCCAGTCACTTTTCCTTCCTTTCCCTCGCCAGTCTCTTTTAACCTCTATTCCCTCCGTGCCTAATTTTCCCACTTACACTCCACTCCCTCTTTTCCATGAACTCTCTCGTTCCCCTATTTCCAGTCAACTCTCTCTTTTCCCTCTTCCCCCCTCGCCAGTCTCTTTCCCCTGGTTTATCTCGCCTCTCTCTTTCCCTCGCCAGTCTCTGTTACCTCTCTTCCCTCGGTGTCTAATACTTCCCACTTTCCCTCGCCCCTCTCTTTTCCATGAACTCTCTCTTGTCCTTGTTTTCCCTCGCCTGTCTCTTTCCCCCTGCTTTGCCATGACTCTCTCTTTTCCAACTTTTCCCTCGCCAGTCACCTTTCCCTCCTTTTCCTCGCCAGTCTCTGTTACCTCTCTTCCCTCGGTGTCTAATACTTCCCACATTCACTCGCCTCTCTCTTTTCCCTGTTATTCGTCAGCTCTGTTATCCCTCTTTTCCCTCGCCAGTCTCTTTCCCCTGGTTTATCTCGCCTCTCTCTTTCCCTCGCCAGTCTCTGTTACCTCTCTTCCCTCGGTGTCTAATTCTTCCCACTTTCACCCGACTCCCTCTTTCCCCTCTCATTCCTCAATTCTCTGTTGTCCCTCGTTGCCCTCCCCTCTCTCTTTTACCTCTCTTCCCTCTAGGTCTAATTTTTCCACTTTCCCTCGCCTCTCTCTTTTCCCTGTTATTCGTCAGCTCTGTTATCCCTCTTTTCCCTCGCCAGTCTCTTTCCCCTGGTTTATCTCGCCTCTCTCTGTTCCCTGGCTTTCCTCTTTTCTATGAAATCTCTCTTTTCCCTATTTCCAGTCAGCCCTCTCTTTTCCCTCTTCCCCCCCTCGCCAGTCTCTTTCCCCTGGTTTATCTCGCCTCTCTCTTTCCCTCGCCAGTCTCTTTTACGTCTCTTCCCTTGGTGTCTAATTCTTCCCGCTTTCACTCGCCTCCCTCTTTTCCATTAACTCTCTCTTGTCCTTGTTTTCCCTCGCCTGTCTCTTTCCCTCTGCTTTCCCTCCATAGTCTCTTTCCCCTGCTTTCCCTCAACCCTCTCTTTTCCCTCTTCCCCCCTCGCCAGTCTCTTTCCCCTGGTTTATCTCGCCTCTCTCTTTCCCTCGCCAGTCTCTGTTACCTCTCTTCCCTCGGTGTCTAATACTTCCCACTTTCCCTCGCCCCTCTCTTTTCCATGAACTCTCTCTTGTCCTTGTTTTCCCTCGCCTGTCTCTTTCCCCCTGCTTTGCCATGACTCTCTCTTTTCCAACTTTTCCCTCGCCAGTCACCTTTCCCTCCTTTTCCTCGCCAGTCTCTGTTACCTCTCTTCCCTCGGTCTCTAATACTTCCCAGTTTCACTCGCCTCCCTCTTTTCCAATAACACTCTTGTCCTTGTGTTTTCTCAACTCTCTCTTTTCCAAGTTTTCCCTCGACTGACACTTCTCCCCCGTTTCCCTCGCCAGTCTCTGTTATCTCTCTTCCATCGGTGTCTAATACTTCCCACATTCACTCGCCTCTCTCTTTTCCCTGTTATTCGTCAGCTCTGTTATCCCTCTTTTCCCTCGCCAGTCTCTTTCCCCTGGTTTATCTCGCCTCTCTCTTTCCCTCGCCAGTCTCTGTTACCTCTCTTCCCTCGGTGTCTAATTCTTCCCACTTTCACCCGACTCCCTCTTTCCCCTCTCATTCCTCAATTCTCTGTTGTCCCTCGTTGCCCTCCCCTCTCTCTTTTACCTCTCTTCCCTCTAGGTCTAATTTTTCCACTTTCCCTCGCCTCTCTCTTTTCCCTGTTATTCGTCAACTCTGTTATCCCTCTTTTCCCTCGCCAGTCTCTTTCCCCTGGTTTATCTCGCCTCTCTCTGTTCCCTGGCTTTCCTCTTTTCTATGAAATCTCTCTTTTCCCTATTTCCAATCAACCCTCTCTTTTCCCTCTTCCCCCCTCGCCAGTCTCTTTCCCCTGGTTTATCTCGCCTCTCTTTCCCTCGCCAGTCTCTTTTACGTCTCTTCCCTTAGTGTCTAATTCTTCCCGCTTTCACTCGCCTCCCTCTTTTCCATTAACTCTCTCTTGTCCTTGTTTTCCCTCGCCTATCTCTTTCCCTCTGATTTCCCTCGTCAGTCTCTTTCCCCTGCTTTCCCTCAACCCTCTCTTTCCCCTCTTTCCCCTCGACAGTCACTTTTCCCCCCTTTCCCTCGCCAGTCTCTGTTATCTCTCTTCCCTCGGTGTCTAATACTTCCCACTTTCCCTCGCCTCTCTCTTTTCCATGAACTCTCTCTTGTCCTTGTTTTCCCTCGCCTCTCTCTTTTCCCTGTAATTCGTCAACTCTGTTATCCCTCTTTTCCCTCGCCAGTCTCTTTCCCCTGGTTTCTCTCGCCTCTCTCTGTTCCCTGGCTTTCCTCTTTTCTATGAAATCTCTCTTTTCCCTATTTCCAATCAACCCTCTCTTTTCCCTCTTCCCCCCTCGCCAGTCTCTTTCCCCTGGTTTATCTCGCCTCTCTCTTTCCCTCGCCAGTCTCTGTTACCTCTCTTCCCTCGGTGTCTAATTCTTCCCACTTTCACTCACCTCCTTCTTATCCATTAACTCTCTTGTCCTTGTTTTCCCTCGCCTGTCTCTTTCCCCCTGCTTTGCCATGACTCTCTCTTTTCCCTCTTTCCCCTCGCCAGTCACTTTTCCTTCCTTTCCCTCGCCAGTCTCTTTTAACCTCTATTCCCTCCGTGCCTAATTTTCCCACTTACACTCCACTCCCTCTTTTCCATGAACTCTCTCGTTCCCCTATTTCCAGTCAACTCTCTCTTTTCCCTCCTCCCCCCTCGCCAGTCTGTTTCCCCTGGTTTATCTCGCCTCTCTCTTTCCCTCGCCAGTCTCTTTTACGTCTCTTCCCTTGGTGTCTAATTCTTCCCACTTTCACTCGCCTCCCTCTTTTCCATTAACTCTCTCTTGTCCTTGTTTTCCCTCGCCTGTCTCTTTCCCTCTGCTTTCCCTCCATAGTCTCTTTCCCCTGCTTTCCCTCAACCCTCTCTTTTCCCTCTTCCCCCCTCGCCAGTCTGTTTCCCCTGGTTTATCTCGCCTCTCTCTTTCCCTCGCCAGTCTCTTTTACGTCTCTTCCCTTGGTGTCTAATTCTTCCCACTTTCACTCGCCTCCCTCTTTTCCATTAACTCTCTCTTGTCCTTGTTTTCCCTCGCCTGTCTCTTTCCCTCTGCTTTCCCTCCATAGTCTCTTTCCCCTGCTTTCCCTCAACCCTCTCTTTTCCCTCTTCCCCCCTCGCCAGTCTCTTTCCCCTGGTTTATCTCGCCTCTCTCTTTCCCTCGCCAGTCTCTGTTACCTCTCTTCCCTCGGTGTCTAATACTTCCCACTTTCCCTCGCCCCTCTCTTTTCCATGAACTCTCTCTTGTCCTTGTTTTCCCTCGCCTGTCTCTTTCCCCCTGCTTTGCCATGACTCTCTCTTTTCCAACTTTTCCCTCGCCAGTCACCTTTCCCTCCTTTTCCTCGCCAGTCTCTGTTACCTCTCTTCCCTCGGTCTCTAATACTTCCCAGTTTCACTCGCCTCCCTCTTTTCCAATAACACTCTTGTCCTTGTGTTTTCTCAACTCTCTCTTTTCCAAGTTTTCCCTCGACTGACACTTCTCCCCCGTTTCCCTCGCCAGTCTCTGTTATCTCTCTTCCGTCGGTGTCTAATACTTCCCACATTCACTCGCCTCTCTCTTTTCCCTGTTATTCGTCAGCTCTGTTATCCCTCTTTTCCCTCGCCAGTCTCTTTCCCCTGGTTTATCTCGCCTCTCTCTTTCCCTCGCCAGTCTCTGTTACCTCTCTTCCCTCGGTGTCTAATTCTTCCCACTTTCACCCGACTCCCTCTTTCCCCTCTCATTCCTCAATTCTCTGTTGTCCCTCGTTGCCCTCCCCTCTCTCTTTTACCTCTCTTCCCTCTAGGTCTAATTTTTCCACTTTCCCTCGCCTCTCTCTTTTCCCTGTTATTCGTCAGCTCTGTTATCCCTCTTTTCCCTCGCCAGTCTCTTTCCCCTGGTTTATCTCGCCTCTCTCTTTCCCTCGCCAGTCTCTGTTACCTCTCTTCCCTCGGTGTCTAATTCTTCCCACTTTCACTCACCTCCTTCTTTTCCATTAACTCTCTTGTCCTTGTTTTCCCTCGCCTGTCTCTTTCCCCCTGCTTTGCCATGACTCTCTCTTTTCCAACTTTTCCCTCGCCTGTCACCATTCCCTCCTTTTCCTCGCCAGTCTCTGTTACCTCTCTTCCCTCTAGGTCTAATTTTTCCACTTTCCCTCGCCTCTCTCTTTTCCCTGTTATTCGTCAACTCTGTTATCCCTCTTTTCCCTCGCCAGTCTCTTTCCCCTGGTTTCTCTCGCCTCTCTCTGTTCCCTGGCTTTCCTCTTTTCTATGAAATCTCTCTTTTCCCTATTTCCAGTCAGCCCTCTCTTTTCCCTCTTCCCCCCCTCGCCAGTCTCTTTCCCCTGGTTTATCTCGCCTCTCTCTTTCCCTCGCCAGTCTCTTTTACGTCTCTTCCCTTGGTGTCTAATTCTTCCCGCTTTCACTCGCCTCCCTCTTTTCCATTAACTCTCTCTTGTCCTTGTTTTCCCTCGCCTGTCTCTTTCCCTCTGATTTCCCTCGTCAGTCTCTTTCCCCTGCTTTCCCTCAACCCTCTCTTTTCCCTCTTTCCCCTCGACAGTCACTTTTCCCCCCTTTCCCTCGCCAGTCTCTGTTATCTCTCTTCCCTCGGTGTCTAATACTTCCCACTTGCCCTCGCCTCTCTCTTTTCCATGAACTCTCTCTTGTCCTTGTTTTCCCTCGCCTGTCTCTTTTCCCCTGCTTTGCCATGACTCTCTCTTTTCCAACTTTTCCCTCGCCAGTCACCTTTCCCTCCTTTCCCTCGCCAGTCTCTGTTACCTCTCTTCCCTCGGTGTCTAATTCTTCCGACTTTCACCCGACTCTCTCTTTCCCCTCTCATTCCTCAATTCTCTCTTGTCCCTCTTTGCCCTCCCCTCTCTCTTTTACCTCTCTCCCCTCTAGGTCTAATTTTTCCACTTTCCCTCGCCTCTCTCTTTTCCCTGTTATTCGTCAACTCTGTTATCCCTCTTTTCCCTCGCCAGTCTCTTTCCCCTGGTTTATCTCGCCTCTCTCTTTCCCTCGCCAGTCTCTGTTACCTCTCTTCCCTCGGTGTCTAATTCTTCCCACTTTCACCCGACTCCCTCTTTCCCCTCTCATTCCTCAATTCTCTGTTGTCCCTCGTTGCCCTCCCCTCTCTCTTTTACCTCTCTTCCCTCTAGGTCTAATTTTTCCACTTTCCCTCGCCTCTCTCTTTTCCCTGTTATTCGTCAGCTCTGTTATCCCTCTTTTCCCTCGCCAGTCTCTTTCCCCTGGTTTATCTCGCCTCTCTCTTTCCCTCGCCAGTCTCTGTTACCTCTCTTCCCTCGGTGTCTAATTCTTCCCACTTTCACTCACCTCCTTCTTTTCCATTAACTCTCTTGTCCTTGTTTTCCCTCGCCTGTCTCTTTCCCCCTGCTTTGCCATGACTCTCTCTTTTCCAACTTTTCCCTCGCCTGTCACCATTCCCTCCTTTTCCTCGCCAGTCTCTGTTACCTCTCTTCCCTCTAGGTCTAATTTTTCCACTTTCCCTCGCCTCTCTCTTTTCCCTGTTATTCGTCAACTCTGTTATCCCTCTTTTCCCTCGCCAGTCTCTTTCCCCTGGTTTCTCTCGCCTCTCTCTGTTCCCTGGCTTTCCTCTTTTCTATGAAATCTCTCTTTTCCCTATTTCCAGTCAGCCCTCTCTTTTCCCTCTTCCCCCCCTCGCCAGTCTCTTTCCCCTGGTTTATCTCGCCTCTCTCTTTCCCTCGCCAGTCTCTTTTACGTCTCTTCCCTTGGTGTCTAATTCTTCCCGCTTTCACTCGCCTCCCTCTTTTCCATTAACTCTCTCTTGTCCTTGTTTTCCCTCGCCTGTCTCTTTCCCTCTGATTTCCCTCGTCAGTCTCTTTCCCCTGCTTTCCCTCAACCCTCTCTTTTCCCTCTTTCCCCTCGACAGTCACTTTTCCCCCCTTTCCCTCGCCAGTCTCTGTTATCTCTCTTCCCTCGGTGTCTAATACTTCCCACTTGCCCTCGCCTCTCTCTTTTCCATGAACTCTCTCTTGTCCTTGTTTTCCCTCGCCTGTCTCTTTTCCCCTGCTTTGCCATGACTCTCTCTTTTCCAACTTTTCCCTCGCCAGTCACCTTTCCCTCCTTTCCCTCGCCAGTCTCTGTTACCTCTCTTCCCTCGGTGTCTAATTCTTCCCACTTTCACCCGACTCTCTCTTTCCCCTCTCATTCCTCAATTCTCTCTTGTCCCTCTTTGCCCTCCCCTCTCTCTTTTACCTCTCTCCCCTCTAGGTCTAATTTTTCCACTTTCCCTCGCCTCTCTCTTTTCCCTGTTATTCGTCAACTCTGTTATCCCTCTTTTCCCTCGCCAGTCTCTTTCCCCTGGTTTATCTCGCCTCTCTCTTTCCCTCGCCAGTCTCTGTTACCTCTCTTCCCTCGGTGTCTAATTCTTCCCACTTTCACCCGACTCCCTCTTTCCCCTCTCATTCCTCAATTCTCTGTTGTCCCTCGTTGCCCTCCCCTCTCTCTTTTACCTCTCTTCCCTCTAGGTCTAATTTTTCCACTTTCCCTCGCCTCTCTCTTTTCCCTGTTATTCGTCAGCTCTGTTATCCCTCTTTTCCCTCGCCAGTCTCTTTCCCCTGGTTTATCTCGCCTCTCTCTTTCCCTCGCCAGTCTCTGTTACCTCTCTTCCCTCGGTGTCTAATTCTTCCCACTTTCACTCACCTCCTTCTTTTCCATTAACTCTCTTGTCCTTGTTTTCCCTCGCCTGTCTCTTTCCCCCTGCTTTGCCATGACTCTCTCTTTTCCAACTTTTCCCTCGCCTGTCACCATTCCCTCCTTTTCCTCGCCAGTCTCTGTTACCTCTCTTCCCTCTAGGTCTAATTTTTCCACTTTCCCTCGCCTCTCTCTTTTCCCTGTTATTCGTCAACTCTGTTATCCCTCTTTTCCCTCGCCAGTCTCTTTCCCCTGGTTTCTCTCGCCTCTCTCTGTTCCCTGGCTTTCCTCTTTTCTATGAAATCTCTCTTTTCCCTATTTCCAGTCAGCCCTCTCTTTTCCCTCTTCCCCCCCTCGCCAGTCTCTTTCCCCTGGTTTATCTCGCCTCTCTCTTTCCCTCGCCAGTCTCTTTTACGTCTCTTCCCTTGGTGTCTAATTCTTCCCGCTTTCACTCGCCTCCCTCTTTTCCATTAACTCTCTCTTGTCCTTGTTTTCCCTCGCCTGTCTCTTTCCCTCTGATTTCCCTCGTCAGTCTCTTTCCCCTGCTTTCCCTCAACCCTCTCTTTTCCCTCTTTCCCCTCGACAGTCACTTTTCCCCCCTTTCCCTCGCCAGTCTCTGTTATCTCTCTTCCCTCGGTGTCTAATACTTCCCACTTGCCCTCGCCTCTCTCTTTTCCATGAACTCTCTCTTGTCCTTGTTTTCCCTCGCCTGTCTCTTTTCCCCTGCTTTGCCATGACTCTCTCTTTTCCAACTTTTCCCTCGCCAGTCACCTTTCCCTCCTTTCCCTCGCCAGTCTCTGTTACCTCTCTTCCCTCGGTGTCTAATTCTTCCCACTTTCACCCGACTCTCTCTTTCCCCTCTCATTCCTCAATTCTCTCTTGTCCCTCTTTGCCCTCCCCTCTCTCTTTTACCTCTCTCCCCTCTAGGTCTAATTTTTCCACTTTCCCTCGCCTCTCTCTTTTCCCTGTTATTCGTCAACTCTGTTATCCCTCTTTTCCCTCGCCAGTCTCTTTCCCCTGGTTTATCTCGCCTCTCTCTTTCCCTCGCCAGTCTCTGTTACCTCTCTTCCCTCGGTGTCTAATTCTTCCCACTTTCACTCACCTCCTTCTTTTCCATTAACTCTCTTGTCCTTGTTTTCCCTCGCCTGTCTCTTTCCCCCTGCTTTGCCATGACTCTCTCTTTTCCAACTTTTCCCTCGCCTGTCACCATTCCCTCCTTTTCCTCGCCAGTCTCTGTTACCTCTCTTCCCTCTAGGTCTAATTTTTCCACTTTCCCTCGCCTCTCTCTTTTCCCTGTTATTCGTCAACTCTGTTATCCCTCTTTTCCCTCGCCAGTCTCTTTCCCCTGGTTTCTCTCGCCTCTCTCTGTTCCCTGGCTTTCCTCTTTTCTATGAAATCTCTCTTTTCCCTATTTCCAGTCAGCCCTCTCTTTTCCCTCTTCCCCCCCTCGCCAGTCTCTTTCCCCTGGTTTATCTCGCCTCTCTCTTTCCCTCGCCAGTCTCTTTTACGTCTCTTCCCTTGGTGTCTAATTCTTCCCGCTTTCACTCGCCTCCCTCTTTTCCATTAACTCTCTCTTGTCCTTGTTTTCCCTCGCCTGTCTCTTTCCCTCTGATTTCCCTCGTCAGTCTCTTTCCCCTGCTTTCCCTCAACCCTCTCTTTTCCCTCTTTCCCCTCGACAGTCACTTTTCCCCCCTTTCCCTCGCCAGTCTCTGTTATCTCTCTTCCCTCGGTGTCTAATACTTCCCACTTGCCCTCGCCTCTCTCTTTTCCATGAACTCTCTCTTGTCCTTGTTTTCCCTCGCCTGTCTCTTTTCCCCTGCTTTGCCATGACTCTCTCTTTTCCAACTTTTCCCTCGCCAGTCACCTTTCCCTCCTTTCCCTCGCCAGTCTCTGTTACCTCTCTTCCCTCGGTGTCTAATTCTTCCCACTTTCACCCGACTCTCTCTTTCCCCTCTCATTCCTCAATTCTCTCTTGTCCCTCTTTGCCCTCCCCTCTCTCTTTTACCTCTCTCCCCTCTAGGTCTAATTTTTCCACTTTCCCTCGCCTCTCTCTTTTCCCTGTTATTCGTCAGCTCTGTTATCCCTCTTTTCCCTCGCCAGTCTCTTTCCCCTGGTTTATCTCGCCTCTCTCTTTCCCTCGCCAGTCTCTGTTACCTCTCTTCCCTCGGTGTCTAATTCTTCCCACTTTCACCCGACTCCCTCTTTCCCCTCTCATTCCTCAATTCTCTGTTGTCCCTCGTTGCCCTCCCCTCTCTCTGTTACCTCTCTTCCCTCTAGGTCTAATTTTTCCACTTTCCCTCGCCTCTCTCTTTTCCCTGTTATTCGTCAACTCTGTTATCCCTCTTTTCCCTCGCCAGTCTCTTTCCCCTGGTTTCTCTCGCCTCTCTCTGTTCCCTGGCTTTCCTCTTTTCTATGAAATCTCTCTTTTCCCTATTTCCAGTCAGCCCTCTCTTTTCCCTCTTCCCCCCCTCGCCAGTCTCTTTCCCCTGGTTTATCTCGCCTCTCTCTTTCCCTCGCCAGTCTCTTTTACGTCTCTTCCCTTGGTGTCTAATTCTTCCCGCTTTCACTCGCCTCCCTCTTTTCCATTAACTCTCTCTTGTCCTTGTTTTCCCTCGCCTGTCTCTTTCCCTCTGATTTCCCTCGTCAGTCTCTTTCCCCTGCTTTCCCTCAACCCTCTCTTTTCCCTCTTTCCCCTCGACAGTCACTTTTCCCCCCTTTCCCTCGCCAGTCTCTGTTATCTCTCTTCCCTCGGTGTCTAATACTTCCCACTTGCCCTCGCCTCTCTCTTTTCCATGAACTCTCTCTTGTCCTTGTTTTCCCTCGCCTGTCTCTTTTCCCCTGCTTTGCCATGACTCTCTCTTTTCCAACTTTTCCCTCGCCAGTCACCTTTCCCTCCTTTCCCTCGCCAGTCTCTGTTACCTCTCTTCCCTCGGTGTCTAATTCTTCCCACTTTCACCCGACTCTCTCTTTCCCCTCTCATTCCTCAATTCTCTCTTGTCCCTCTTTGCCCTCCCCTCTCTCTTTTACCTCTCTCCCCTCTAGGTCTAATTTTTCCACTTTCCCTCGCCTCTCTCTTTTCCCTGTTATTCGTCAACTCTGTTATCCCTCTTTTCCCTCGCCAGTCTCTTTCCCCTGGTTTATCTCGCCTCTCTCTTTCCCTCGCCAGTCTCTGTTACCTCTCTTCCCTCGGTGTCTAATTCT
Organism: Harpia harpyja; assembly: GCF_026419915.1. Taxonomy (NCBI): domain Eukaryota; kingdom Metazoa; phylum Chordata; class Aves; order Accipitriformes; family Accipitridae; genus Harpia; species Harpia harpyja. The sequence goes on along the minus strand of NC_068968.1, from coordinate 28,657,714 downwards.
TCCCACTTTCACCCGACTCCCTCTTTCCCCTCTCATTCCTCAATTCTCTGTTGTCCCTCGTTGCCCTCCCCTCTCTCTTTTACCTCTCTTCCCTCTAGGTCTAATTTTTCCACTTTCCCTCGCCTCTCTCTTTTCCCTGTTATTCGTCAGCTCTGTTATCCCTCTTTTCCCTCGCCAGTCTCTTTCCCCTGGTTTATCTCGCCTCTCTCTTTCCCTCGCCAGTCTCTGTTACCTCTCTTCCCTCGGTGTCTAATTCTTCCCACTTTCACTCACCTCCTTCTTTTCCATTAACTCTCTTGTCCTTGTTTTCCCTCGCCTGTCTCTTTCCCCCTGCTTTGCCATGACTCTCTCTTTTCCAACTTTTCCCTCGCCTGTCACCATTCCCTCCTTTTCCTCGCCAGTCTCTGTTACCTCTCTTCCCTCTAGGTCTAATTTTTCCACTTTCCCTCGCCTCTCTCTTTTCCCTGTTATTCGTCAACTCTGTTATCCCTCTTTTCCCTCGCCAGTCTCTTTCCCCTGGTTTCTCTCGCCTCTCTCTGTTCCCTGGCTTTCCTCTTTTCTATGAAATCTCTCTTTTCCCTATTTCCAGTCAGCCCTCTCTTTTCCCTCTTCCCCCCCTCGCCAGTCTCTTTCCCCTGGTTTATCTCGCCTCTCTCTTTCCCTCGCCAGTCTCTTTTACGTCTCTTCCCTTGGTGTCTAATTCTTCCCGCTTTCACTCGCCTCCCTCTTTTCCATTAACTCTCTCTTGTCCTTGTTTTCCCTCGCCTGTCTCTTTCCCTCTGATTTCCCTCGTCAGTCTCTTTCCCCTGCTTTCCCTCAACCCTCTCTTTTCCCTCTTTCCCCTCGACAGTCACTTTTCCCCCCTTTCCCTCGCCAGTCTCTGTTATCTCTCTTCCCTCGGTGTCTAATACTTCCCACTTGCCCTCGCCTCTCTCTTTTCCATGAACTCTCTCTTGTCCTTGTTTTCCCTCGCCTGTCTCTTTTCCCCTGCTTTGCCATGACTCTCTCTTTTCCAACTTTTCCCTCGCCAGTCACCTTTCCCTCCTTTCCCTCGCCAGTCTCTGTTACCTCTCTTCCCTCGGTGTCTAATTCTTCCCACTTTCACCCGACTCTCTCTTTCCCCTCTCATTCCTCAATTCTCTCTTGTCCCTCTTTGCCCTCCCCTCTCTCTTTTACCTCTCTCCCCTCTAGGTCTAATTTTTCCACTTTCCCTCGCCTCTCTCTTTTCCCTGTTATTCGTCAACTCTGTTATCCCTCTTTTCCCTCGCCAGTCTCTTTCCCCTGGTTTATCTCGCCTCTCTCTTTCCCTCGCCAGTCTCTGTTACCTCTCTTCCCTCGGTGTCTAATTCTTCCCACTTTCACCCGACTCCCTCTTTCCCCTCTCATTCCTCAATTCTCTGTTGTCCCTCGTTGCCCTCCCCTCTCTCTTTTACCTCTCTTCCCTCTAGGTCTAATTTTTCCACTTTCCCTCGCCTCTCTCTTTTCCCTGTTATTCGTCAGCTCTGTTATCCCTCTTTTCCCTCGCCAGTCTCTTTCCCCTGGTTTATCTCGCCTCTCTCTTTCCCTCGCCAGTCTCTGTTACCTCTCTTCCCTCGGTGTCTAATTCTTCCCACTTTCACTCACCTCCTTCTTTTCCATTAACTCTCTTGTCCTTGTTTTCCCTCGCCTGTCTCTTTCCCCCTGCTTTGCCATGACTCTCTCTTTTCCAACTTTTCCCTCGCCTGTCACCATTCCCTCCTTTTCCTCGCCAGTCTCTGTTACCTCTCTTCCCTCTAGGTCTAATTTTTCCACTTTCCCTCGCCTCTCTCTTTTCCCTGTTATTCGTCAACTCTGTTATCCCTCTTTTCCCTCGCCAGTCTCTTTCCCCTGGTTTCTCTCGCCTCTCTCTGTTCCCTGGCTTTCCTCTTTTCTATGAAATCTCTCTTTTCCCTATTTCCAGTCAGCCCTCTCTTTTCCCTCTTCCCCCCCTCGCCAGTCTCTTTCCCCTGGTTTATCTCGCCTCTCTCTTTCCCTCGCCAGTCTCTTTTACGTCTCTTCCCTTGGTGTCTAATTCTTCCCGCTTTCACTCGCCTCCCTCTTTTCCATTAACTCTCTCTTGTCCTTGTTTTCCCTCGCCTGTCTCTTTCCCTCTGATTTCCCTCGTCAGTCTCTTTCCCCTGCTTTCCCTCAACCCTCTCTTTTCCCTCTTTCCCCTCGACAGTCACTTTTCCCCCCTTTCCCTCGCCAGTCTCTGTTATCTCTCTTCCCTCGGTGTCTAATACTTCCCACTTGCCCTCGCCTCTCTCTTTTCCATGAACTCTCTCTTGTCCTTGTTTTCCCTCGCCTGTCTCTTTTCCCCTGCTTTGCCATGACTCTCTCTTTTCCAACTTTTCCCTCGCCAGTCACCTTTCCCTCCTTTCCCTCGCCAGTCTCTGTTACCTCTCTTCCCTCGGTGTCTAATTCTTCCCACTTTCACCCGACTCTCTCTTTCCCCTCTCATTCCTCAATTCTCTCTTGTCCCTCTTTGCCCTCCCCTCTCTCTTTTACCTCTCTCCCCTCTAGGTCTAATTTTTCCACTTTCCCTCGCCTCTCTCTTTTCCCTGTTATTCGTCAACTCTGTTATCCCTCTTTTCCCTCGCCAGTCTCTTTCCCCTGGTTTATCTCGCCTCTCTCTTTCCCTCGCCAGTCTCTGTTACCTCTCTTCCCTCGGTGTCTAATTCTTCCCACTTTCACCCGACTCCCTCTTTCCCCTCTCATTCCTCAATTCTCTGTTGTCCCTCGTTGCCCTCCCCTCTCTCTTTTACCTCTCTTCCCTCTAGGTCTAATTTTTCCACTTTCCCTCGCCTCTCTCTTTTCCCTGTTATTCGTCAGCTCTGTTATCCCTCTTTTCCCTCGCCAGTCTCTTTCCCCTGGTTTATCTCGCCTCTCTCTTTCCCTCGCCAGTCTCTGTTACCTCTCTTCCCTCGGTGTCTAATTCTTCCCACTTTCACTCACCTCCTTCTTTTCCATTAACTCTCTTGTCCTTGTTTTCCCTCGCCTGTCTCTTTCCCCCTGCTTTGCCATGACTCTCTCTTTTCCAACTTTTCCCTCGCCTGTCACCATTCCCTCCTTTTCCTCGCCAGTCTCTGTTACCTCTCTTCCCTCTAGGTCTAATTTTTCCACTTTCCCTCGCCTCTCTCTTTTCCCTGTTATTCGTCAACTCTGTTATCCCTCTTTTCCCTCGCCAGTCTCTTTCCCCTGGTTTCTCTCGCCTCTCTCTGTTCCCTGGCTTTCCTCTTTTCTATGAAATCTCTCTTTTCCCTATTTCCAGTCAGCCCTCTCTTTTCCCTCTTCCCCCCCTCGCCAGTCTCTTTCCCCTGGTTTATCTCGCCTCTCTCTTTCCCTCGCCAGTCTCTTTTACGTCTCTTCCCTTGGTGTCTAATTCTTCCCGCTTTCACTCGCCTCCCTCTTTTCCATTAACTCTCTCTTGTCCTTGTTTTCCCTCGCCTGTCTCTTTCCCTCTGATTTCCCTCGTCAGTCTCTTTCCCCTGCTTTCCCTCAACCCTCTCTTTTCCCTCTTTCCCCTCGACAGTCACTTTTCCCCCCTTTCCCTCGCCAGTCTCTGTTATCTCTCTTCCCTCGGTGTCTAATACTTCCCACTTGCCCTCGCCTCTCTCTTTTCCATGAACTCTCTCTTGTCCTTGTTTTCCCTCGCCTGTCTCTTTTCCCCTGCTTTGCCATGACTCTCTCTTTTCCAACTTTTCCCTCGCCAGTCACCTTTCCCTCCTTTCCCTCGCCAGTCTCTGTTACCTCTCTTCCCTCGGTGTCTAATTCTTCCCACTTTCACCCGACTCTCTCTTTCCCCTCTCATTCCTCAATTCTCTCTTGTCCCTCTTTGCCCTCCCCTCTCTCTTTTACCTCTCTCCCCTCTAGGTCTAATTTTTCCACTTTCCCTCGCCTCTCTCTTTTCCCTGTTATTCGTCAACTCTGTTATCCCTCTTTTCCCTCGCCAGTCTCTTTCCCCTGGTTTATCTCGCCTCTCTCTTTCCCTCGCCAGTCTCTGTTACCTCTCTTCCCTCGGTGTCTAATTCTTCCCACTTTCACTCACCTCCTTCTTTTCCATTAACTCTCTTGTCCTTGTTTTCCCTCGCCTGTCTCTTTCCCCCTGCTTTGCCATGACTCTCTCTTTTCCAACTTTTCCCTCGCCTGTCACCATTCCCTCCTTTTCCTCGCCAGTCTCTGTTACCTCTCTTCCCTCTAGGTCTAATTTTTCCACTTTCCCTCGCCTCTCTCTTTTCCCTGTTATTCGTCAACTCTGTTATCCCTCTTTTCCCTCGCCAGTCTCTTTCCCCTGGTTTCTCTCGCCTCTCTCTGTTCCCTGGCTTTCCTCTTTTCTATGAAATCTCTCTTTTCCCTATTTCCAGTCAGCCCTCTCTTTTCCCTCTTCCCCCCCTCGCCAGTCTCTTTCCCCTGGTTTATCTCGCCTCTCTCTTTCCCTCGCCAGTCTCTTTTACGTCTCTTCCCTTGGTGTCTAATTCTTCCCGCTTTCACTCGCCTCCCTCTTTTCCATTAACTCTCTCTTGTCCTTGTTTTCCCTCGCCTGTCTCTTTCCCTCTGATTTCCCTCGTCAGTCTCTTTCCCCTGCTTTCCCTCAACCCTCTCTTTTCCCTCTTTCCCCTCGACAGTCACTTTTCCCCCCTTTCCCTCGCCAGTCTCTGTTATCTCTCTTCCCTCGGTGTCTAATACTTCCCACTTGCCCTCGCCTCTCTCTTTTCCATGAACTCTCTCTTGTCCTTGTTTTCCCTCGCCTGTCTCTTTTCCCCTGCTTTGCCATGACTCTCTCTTTTCCAACTTTTCCCTCGCCAGTCACCTTTCCCTCCTTTCCCTCGCCAGTCTCTGTTACCTCTCTTCCCTCGGTGTCTAATTCTTCCCACTTTCACCCGACTCTCTCTTTCCCCTCTCATTCCTCAATTCTCTCTTGTCCCTCTTGCCCTCCCCTCTCTCTTTTACCTCTCTCCCCTCTAGGTCTAATTTTTCCACTTTCCCTCGCCTCTCTCTTTTCCCTGTTATTCGTCAACTCTGTTATCCCTCTTTTCCCTCGCCAGTCTCTTTCCCCTGGTTTATCTCGCCTCTCTCTTTCCTCGCCAGTCTCTGTTACCTCTCTTCCCTCGGTGTCTAATTCTTCCCACTTTCACCCGACTCCCTCTTTCCCCTCTCATTCCTCAATTCTCTGTTGTCCTCGTTGCCCTCCCCTCTCTCTTTTACCTCTCTTCCCTCTAGGTCTAATTTTTCCACTTTCCCTCGCCTCTCTCTTTTCCCTGTTATTCGTCAGCTCTGTTATCCCTCTTTTCCCTCGCCAGTCTCTTTCCCCTGGTTTATCTCGCCTCTCTCTTTCCCTCGCCAGTCTCTGTTACCTCTCTTCCCTCGGTGTCTAATTCTTCCCACTTTCACTCACCTCCTTCTTTTCCATTAACTCTCTTGTCCTTGTTTTCCCTCGCCTGTCTCTTTCCCCTGCTTTGCCATGACTCTCTCTTTTCCAACTTTTCCCTCGCCTGTCACCATTCCCTCCTTTTCCTCGCCAGTCTCTGTTACCTCTCTTCCCTCTAGGTCTAATTTTTCCACTTTCCCTCGCCTCTCTCTTTTCCCTGTTATTCGTCAACTCTGTTATCCCTCTTTTCCCTCGCCAGTCTCTTTCCCCTGGTTTCTCTCGCCTCTCTCTGTTCCCTGGCTTTCCTCTTTTCTATGAAATCTCTCTTTTCCCTATTTCCAGTCAGCCCTCTCTTTTCCCTCTTCCCCCCCCTCGCCAGTCTCTTTCCCCTGGTTTATCTCGCCTCTCTCTTTCCCTCGCCAGTCTCTTTTACGTCTCTTCCCTTGGTGTCTAATTCTTCCCGCTTTCACTCGCCTCCCTCTTTTCCATTAACTCTCTCTTGTCCTTGTTTTCCCTCGCCTGTCTCTTTCCCTCTGATTTCCCTCGTCAGTCTCTTTCCCCTGCTTTCCCTCAACCCTCTCTTTTCCCTCTTTCCCCTCGACAGTCACTTTTCCCCCCTTTCCTCGCCAGTCTCTGTTATCTCTCTTCCTCGGTGTCTAATACTTCCCACTTGCCCTCGCCTCTCTCTTTTCCATGAACTCTCTCTTGTCCTTGTTTTCCCTCGCCTGTCTCTTTTCCCCTGCTTTGCCATGACTCTCTCTTTTCCAACTTTTCCCTCGCCAGTCACCTTTCCCTCCTTTCCCTCGCCAGTCTCTGTTACCTCTCTTCCCTCGGTGTCTAATTCTTCCCACTTTCACCCGACTCTCTCTTTCCCCTCTCATTCCTCAATTCTCTCTTGTCCCTCTTTGCCCTCCCCTCTCTCTTTACCTCTCTCCCCTCTAGGTCTAATTTTTCCACTTTCCCTCGCCTCTCTCTTTTCCCTGTTATTCGTCAACTCTGTTATCCCTCTTTTCCCTCGCCAGTCTCTTTCCCCTGGTTTATCTCGCCTCTCTCTTTCTCTTTCCCTCGCCAGTCTCTGTTACCTCTCTTCCCTCGGTGTCTAATTCTTCCCACTTTCACTCACCTCCTTCTTTTCCATTAACTCTCTTGTCCTTGTTTTCCCTCGCCTGTCTCTTTCCCCCTGCTTTGCCATGACTCTCTCTTTTCCAACTTTTCCCTCGCCTGTCACCATTCCCTCCTTTTCCTCGCCAGTCTCTGTTACCTCTCTTCCCTCTAGGTCTAATTTTTCCACTTTCCCTCGCCTCTCTCTTTTCCCTGTTATTCGTCAACTCTGTTATCCCTCTTTTCCCTCGCCAGTCTCTTTCCCCTGGTTTCTCTCGCCTCTCTCTGTTCCCTGGCTTTCCTCTTTTCTATGAAATCTCTCTTTTCCCTATTTCCAGTCAGCCCTCTCTTTTCCCTCTTCCCCCCCTCGCCAGTCTCTTTCCCCTGGTTTATCTCGCCTCTCTCTTTCCCTCGCCAGTCTCTTTTACGTCTCTTCCCTTGGTGTCTAATTCTTCCCGCTTTCACTCGCCTCCCTCTTTTCCATTAACTCTCTCTTGTCCTTGTTTTCCCTCGCCTGTCTCTTTCCCTCTGATTTCCCTCGTCAGTCTCTTTCCCCTGCTTTCCCTCAACCCTCTCTTTTCCCTCTTTCCCCTCGACAGTCACTTTTCCCCCCTTTCCCTCGCCAGTCTCTGTTATCTCTCTTCCCTCGGTGTCTAATACTTCCCACTTGCCCTCGCCTCTCTCTTTTCCATGAACTCTCTCTTGTCCTTGTTTTCCCTCGCCTGTCTCTTTTCCCCTGCTTTGCCATGACTCTCTCTTTTCCAACTTTTCCCTCGCCAGTCACCTTTCCCTCCTTTCCCTCGCCAGTCTCTGTTACCTCTCTTCCCTCGGTGTCTAATTCTTCCCACTTTCACCCGACTCCCTCTTTCCCCTCTCATTCCTCAATTCTCTGTTGTCCCTCGTTGCCCTCCCCTCTCTCTTTTACCTCTCTTCCCTCTAGGTCTAATTTTTCCACTTTCCCTCGCCTCTCTCTTTTCCCTGTTATTCGTCAGCTCTGTTATCCCTCTTTTCCCTCGCCAGTCTCTTTCCCCTGGTTTATCTCGCCTCTCTCTTTCCCTCGCCAGTCTCTGTTACCTCTCTTCCCTCGGTGTCTAATTCTTCCCACTTTCACTCACCTCCTTCTTTTCCATTAACTCTCTTGTCCTTGTTTTCCCTCGCCTGTCTCTTTCCCCCTGCTTTGCCATGACTCTCTCTTTTCCAACTTTTCCCTCGCCTGTCACCATTCCCTCCTTTTCCTCGCCAGTCTCTGTTACCTCTCTTCCCTCTAGGTCTAATTTTTCCACTTTCCCTCGCCTCTCTCTTTTCCCTGTTATTCGTCAACTCTGTTATCCCTCTTTTCCCTCGCCAGTCTCTTTCCCCTGGTTTCTCTCGCCTCTCTCTGTTCCCTGGCTTTCCTCTTTTCTATGAAATCTCTCTTTTCCCTATTTCCAGTCAGCCCTCTCTTTTCCCTCTTCCCCCCCTCGCCAGTCTCTTTCCCCTGGTTTATCTCGCCTCTCTCTTTCCCTCGCCAGTCTCTTTTACGTCTCTTCCCTTGGTGTCTAATTCTTCCCGCTTTCACTCGCCTCCCTCTTTTCCATTAACTCTCTCTTGTCCTTGTTTTCCCTCGCCTGTCTCTTTCCCTCTGATTTCCCTCGTCAGTCTCTTTCCCCTGCTTTCCCTCAACCCTCTCTTTTCCCTCTTTCCCCTCGACAGTCACTTTTCCCCCCTTTCCCTCGCCAGTCTCTGTTATCTCTCTTCCCTCGGTGTCTAATACTTCCCACTTGCCCTCGCCTCTCTCTTTTCCATGAACTCTCTCTTGTCCTTGTTTTCCCTCGCCTGTCTCTTTTCCCCTGCTTTGCCATGACTCTCTCTTTTCCAACTTTTCCCTCGCCAGTCACCTTTCCCTCCTTTCCCTCGCCAGTCTCTGTTACCTCTCTTCCCTCGGTGTCTAATTCTTCCCACTTTCACCCGACTCTCTCTTTCCCCTCTCATTCCTCAATTCTCTCTTGTCCCTCTTTGCCCTCCCCTCTCTCTTTTACCTCTCTCCCCTCTAGGTCTAATTTTTCCACTTTCCCTCGCCTCTCTCTTTTCCCTGTTATTCGTCAACTCTGTTATCCCTCTTTTCCCTCGCCAGTCTCTTTCCCCTGGTTTATCTCGCCTCTCTCTTTCCCTCGCCAGTCTCTGTTACCTCTCTTCCCTCGGTGTCTAATTCTTCCCACTTTCACCCGACTCCCTCTTTCCCCTCTCATTCCTCAATTCTCTGTTGTCCCTCGTTGCCCTCCCCTCTCTCTTTTACCTCTCTTCCCTCTAGGTCTAATTTTTCCACTTTCCCTCGCCTCTCTCTTTTCCCTGTTATTCGTCAGCTCTGTTATCCCTCTTTTCCCTCGCCAGTCTCTTTCCCCTGGTTTATCTCGCCTCTCTCTTTCCCTCGCCAGTCTCTGTTACCTCTCTTCCCTCGGTGTCTAATTCTTCCCACTTTCACTCACCTCCTTCTTTTCCATTAACTCTCTTGTCCTTGTTTTCCCTCGCCTGTCTCTTTCCCCCTGCTTTGCCATGACTCTCTCTTTTCCAACTTTTCCCTCGCCTGTCACCATTCCCTCCTTTTCCTCGCCAGTCTCTGTTACCTCTCTTCCCTCTAGGTCTAATTTTTCCACTTTCCCTCGCCTCTCTCTTTTCCCTGTTATTCGTCAACTCTGTTATCCCTCTTTTCCCTCGCCAGTCTCTTTCCCCTGGTTTCTCTCGCCTCTCTCTGTTCCCTGGCTTTCCTCTTTTCTATGAAATCTCTCTTTTCCCTATTTCCAGTCAGCCCTCTCTTTTCCCTCTTCCCCCCCTCGCCAGTCTCTTTCCCCTGGTTTATCTCGCCTCTCTCTTTCCCTCGCCAGTCTCTTTTACGTCTCTTCCCTTGGTGTCTAATTCTTCCCGCTTTCACTCGCCTCCCTCTTTTCCATTAACTCTCTCTTGTCCTTGTTTTCCCTCGCCTGTCTCTTTCCCTCTGATTTCCCTCGTCAGTCTCTTTCCCCTGCTTTCCCTCAACCCTCTCTTTTCCCTCTTTCCCCTCGACAGTCACTTTTCCCCCCTTTCCCTCGCCAGTCTCTGTTATCTCTCTTCCCTCGGTGTCTAATACTTCCCACTTGCCCTCGCCTCTCTCTTTTCCATGAACTCTCTCTTGTCCTTGTTTTCCCTCGCCTGTCTCTTTTCCCCTGCTTTGCCATGACTCTCTCTTTTCCAACTTTTCCCTCGCCAGTCACCTTTCCCTCCTTTCCCTCGCCAGTCTCTGTTACCTCTCTTCCCTCGGTGTCTAATTCTTCCCACTTTCACCCGACTCTCTCTTTCCCCTCTCATTCCTCAATTCTCTCTTGTCCCTCTTTGCCCTCCCCTCTCTCTTTTACCTCTCTCCCCTCTAGGTCTAATTTTTCCACTTTCCCTCGCCTCTCTCTTTTCCCTGTTATTCGTCAACTCTGTTATCCCTCTTTTCCCTCGCCAGTCTCTTTCCCCTGGTTTATCTCGCCTCTCTCTTTCCCTCGCCAGTCTCTGTTACCTCTCTTCCCTCGGTGTCTAATTCTTCCCACTTTCACCCGACTCCCTCTTTCCCCTCTCATTCCTCAATTCTCTGTTGTCCCTCGTTGCCCTCCCCTCTCTCTTTTACCTCTCTTCCCTCTAGGTCTAATTTTTCCACTTTCCCTCGCCTCTCTCTTTTCCCTGTTATTCGTCAGCTCTGTTATCCCTCTTTTCCCTCGCCAGTCTCTTTCCCCTGGTTTATCTCGCCTCTCTCTTTCCCTCGCCAGTCTCTGTTACCTCTCTTCCCTCGGTGTCTAATTCTTCCCACTTTCACTCACCTCCTTCTTTTCCATTAACTCTCTTGTCCTTGTTTTCCCTCGCCTGTCTCTTTCCCCCTGCTTTGCCATGACTCTCTCTTTTCCAACTTTTCCCTCGCCTGTCACCATTCCCTCCTTTTCCTCGCCAGTCTCTGTTACCTCTCTTCCCTCTAGGTCTAATTTTTCCACTTTCCCTCGCCTCTCTCTTTTCCCTGTTATTCGTCAACTCTGTTATCCCTCTTTTCCCTCGCCAGTCTCTTTCCCCTGGTTTCTCTCGCCTCTCTCTGTTCCCTGGCTTTCCTCTTTTCTATGAAATCTCTCTTTTCCCTATTTCCAGTCAGCCCTCTCTTTTCCCTCTTCCCCCCCTCGCCAGTCTCTTTCCCCTGGTTTATCTCGCCTCTCTCTTTCCCTCGCCAGTCTCTTTTACGTCTCTTCCCTTGGTGTCTAATTCTTCCCGCTTTCACTCGCCTCCCTCTTTTCCATTAACTCTCTCTTGTCCTTGTTTTCCCTCGCCTGTCTCTTTCCCTCTGATTTCCCTCGTCAGTCTCTTTCCCCTGCTTTCCCTCAACCCTCTCTTTTCCCTCTTTCCCCTCGACAGTCACTTTTCCCCCCTTTCCCTCGCCAGTCTCTGTTATCTCTCTTCCCTCGGTGTCTAATACTTCCCACTTGCCCTCGCCTCTCTCTTTTCCATGAACTCTCTCTTGTCCTTGTTTTCCCTCGCCTGTCTCTTTTCCCCTGCTTTGCCATGACTCTCTCTTTTCCAACTTTTCCCTCGCCAGTCACCTTTCCCTCCTTTCCCTCGCCAGTCTCTGTTACCTCTCTTCCCTCGGTGTCTAATTCTTCCCACTTTCACCCGACTCTCTCTTTCCCCTCTCATTCCTCAATTCTCTCTTGTCCCTCTTTGCCCTCCCCTCTCTCTTTTACCTCTCTCCCCTCTAGGTCTAATTTTTCCACTTTCCCTCGCCTCTCTCTTTTCCCTGTTATTCGTCAACTCTGTTATCCCTCTTTTCCCTCGCCAGTCTCTTTCCCCTGGTTTATCTCGCCTCTCTCTTTCCCTCGCCAGTCTCTGTTACCTCTCTTCCCTCGGTGTCTAATTCTTCCCACTTTCACCCGACTCCCTCTTTCCCCTCTCATTCCTCAATTCTCTGTTGTCCCTCGTTGCCCTCCCCTCTCTCTTTTACCTCTCTTCCCTCTAGGTCTAATTTTTCCACTTTCCCTCGCCTCTCTCTTTTCCCTGTTATTCGTCAGCTCTGTTATCCCTCTTTTCCCTCGCCAGTCTCTTTCCCCTGGTTTATCTCGCCTCTCTCTTTCCCTCGCCAGTCTCTGTTACCTCTCTTCCCTCGGTGTCTAATTCTTCCCACTTTCACTCACCTCCTTCTTTTCCATTAACTCTCTTGTCCTTGTTTTCCCTCGCCTGTCTCTTTCCCCCTGCTTTGCCATGACTCTCTCTTTTCCAACTTTTCCCTCGCCTGTCACCATTCCCTCCTTTTCCTCGCCAGTCTCTGTTACCTCTCTTCCCTCTAGGTCTAATTTTTCCACTTTCCCTCGCCTCTCTCTTTTCCCTGTTATTCGTCAACTCTGTTATCCCTCTTTTCCCTCGCCAGTCTCTTTCCCCTGGTTTCTCTCGCCTCTCTCTGTTCCCTGGCTTTCCTCTTTTCTATGAAATCTCTCTTTTCCCTATTTCCAGTCAGCCCTCTCTTTTCCCTCTTCCCCCCCTCGCCAGTCTCTTTCCCCTGGTTTATCTCGCCTCTCTCTTTCCCTCGCCAGTCTCTTTTACGTCTCTTCCCTTGGTGTCTAATTCTTCCCGCTTTCACTCGCCTCCCTCTTTTCCATTAACTCTCTCTTGTCCTTGTTTTCCCTCGCCTGTCTCTTTCCCTCTGATTTCCCTCGTCAGTCTCTTTCCCCTGCTTTCCCTCAACCCTCTCTTTTCCCTCTTTCCCCTCGACAGTCACTTTTCCCCCCTTTCCCTCGCCAGTCTCTGTTATCTCTCTTCCCTCGGTGTCTAATACTTCCCACTTGCCCTCGCCTCTCTCTTTTCCATGAACTCTCTCTTGTCCTTGTTTTCCCTCGCCTGTCTCTTTTCCCCTGCTTTGCCATGACTCTCTCTTTTCCAACTTTTCCCTCGCCAGTCACCTTTCCCTCCTTTCCCTCGCCAGTCTCTGTTACCTCTCTTCCCTCGGTGTCTAATTCTTCCCACTTTCACCCGACTCCCTCTTTCCCCTCTCATTCCTCAATTCTCTGTTGTCCCTCGTTGCCCTCCCCTCTCTCTTTTACCTCTCTTCCCTCTAGGTCTAATTTTTCCACTTTCCCTCGCCTCTCTCTTTTCCCTGTTATTCGTCAGCTCTGTTATCCCTCTTTTCCCTCGCCAGTCTCTTTCCCCTGGTTTATCTCGCCTCTCTCTTTCCCTCGCCAGTCTCTGTTACCTCTCTTCCCTCGGTGTCTAATTCTTCCCACTTTCACTCACCTCCTTCTTTTCCATTAACTCTCTTGTCCTTGTTTTCCCTCGCCTGTCTCTTTCCCCCTGCTTTGCCATGACTCTCTCTTTTCCAACTTTTCCCTCGCCTGTCACCATTCCCTCCTTTTCCTCGCCAGTCTCTGTTACCTCTCCTCTCTTCCCTCTAGGTCTAATTTTTCCACTTTCCCTCGCCTCTCTCTTTTCCCTGTTATTCGTCAACTCTGTTATCCCTCTTTTCCCTCGCCAGTCTCTTTCCCCTGGTTTCTCTCGCCTCTCTCTGTTCCCTGGCTTTCCTCTTTTCTATGAAATCTCTCTTTTCCCTATTTCCAGTCAGCCCTCTCTTTTCCCTCTTCCCCCCCTCGCCAGTCTCTTTCCCCTGGTTTATCTCGCCTCTCTCTTTCCCTCGCCAGTCTCTTTTACGTCTCTTCCCTTGGTGTCTAATTCTTCCCGCTTTCACTCGCCTCCCTCTTTTCCATTAACTCTCTCTTGTCCTTGTTTTCCCTCGCCTGTCTCTTTCCCTCTGATTTCCCTCGTCAGTCTCTTTCCCCTGCTTTCCCTCAACCCTCTCTTTTCCCTCTTTCCCCTCGACAGTCACTTTTCCCCCCTTTCCCTCGCCAGTCTCTGTTATCTCTCTTCCCTCGGTGTCTAATACTTCCCACTTGCCCTCGCCTCTCTCTTTTCCATGAACTCTCTCTTGTCCTTGTTTTCCCTCGCCTGTCTCTTTTCCCCTGCTTTGCCATGACTCTCTCTTTTCCAACTTTTCCCTCGCCAGTCACCTTTCCCTCCTTTCCCTCGCCAGTCTCTGTTACCTCTCTTCCCTCGGTGTCTAATTCTTCCCACTTTCACCCGACTCCCTCTTTCCCCTCTCATTCCTCAATTCTCTGTTGTCCCTCGTTGCCCTCCCCTCTCTCTTTTACCTCTCTTCCCTCTAGGTCTAATTTTTCCACTTTCCCTCGCCTCTCTCTTTTCCCTGTTATTCGTCAGCTCTGTTATCCCTCTTTTCCCTCGCCAGTCTCTTTCCCCTGGTTTATCTCGCCTCTCTCTTTCCCTCGCCAGTCTCTGTTACCTCTCTTCCCTCGGTGTCTAATTCTTCCCACTTTCACTCACCTCCTTCTTTTCCATTAACTCTCTTGTCCTTGTTTTCCCTCGCCTGTCTCTTTCCCCCTGCTTTGCCATGACTCTCTCTTTTCCAACTTTTCCCTCGCCTGTCACCATTCCCTCCTTTTCCTCGCCAGTCTCTGTTACCTCTCTTCCCTCTAGGTCTAATTTTTCCACTTTCCCTCGCCTCTCTCTTTTCCCTGTTATTCGTCAACTCTGTTATCCCTCTTTTCCCTCGCCAGTCTCTTTCCCCTGGTTTCTCTCGCCTCTCTCTGTTCCCTGGCTTTCCTCTTTTCTATGAAATCTCTCTTTTCCCTATTTCCAGTCAGCCCTCTCTTTTCCCTCTTCCCCCCCTCGCCAGTCTCTTTCCCCTGGTTTATCTCGCCTCTCTCTTTCCCTCGCCAGTCTCTTTTACGTCTCTTCCCTTGGTGTCTAATTCTTCCCGCTTTCACTCGCCTCCCTCTTTTCCATTAACTCTCTCTTGTCCTTGTTTTCCCTCGCCTGTCTCTTTCCCTCTGATTTCCCTCGTCAGTCTCTTTCCCCTGCTTTCCCTCAACCCTCTCTTTTCCCTCTTTCCCCTCGACAGTCACTTTTCCCCCCTTTCCCTCGCCAGTCTCTGTTATCTCTCTTCCCTCGGTGTCTAATACTTCCCACTTGCCCTCGCCTCTCTCTTTTCCATGAACTCTCTCTTGTCCTTGTTTTCCCTCGCCTGTCTCTTTTCCCCTGCTTTGCCATGACTCTCTCTTTTCCAACTTTTCCCTCGCCAGTCACCTTTCCCTCCTTTCCCTCGCCAGTCTCTGTTACCTCTCTTCCCTCGGTGTCTAATTCTTCCCACTTTCACCCGACTCTCTCTTTCCCCTCTCATTCCTCAATTCTCTCTTGTCCCTCTTTGCCCTCCCCTCTCTCTTTTACCTCTCTCCCCTCTAGGTCTAATTTTTCCACTTTCCCTCGCCTCTCTCTTTTCCCTGTTATTCGTCAACTCTGTTATCCCTCTTTTCCCTCGCCAGTCTCTTTCCCCTGGTTTATCTCGCCTCTCTCTTTCCCTCGCCAGTCTCTGTTACCTCTCTTCCCTCGGTGTCTAATTCTTCCCACTTTCACCCGACTCCCTCTTTCCCCTCTCATTCCTCAATTCTCTGTTGTCCCTCGTTGCCCTCCCCTCTCTCTTTTACCTCTCTTCCCTCTAGGTCTAATTTTTCCACTTTCCCTCGCCTCTCTCTTTTCCCTGTTATTCGTCAGCTCTGTTATCCCTCTTTTCCCTCGCCAGTCTCTTTCCCCTGGTTTATCTCGCCTCTCTCTTTCCCTCGCCAGTCTCTGTTACCTCTCTTCCCTCGGTGTCTAATTCTTCCCACTTTCACTCACCTCCTTCTTTTCCATTAACTCTCTTGTCCTTGTTTTCCCTCGCCTGTCTCTTTCCCCCTGCTTTGCCATGACTCTCTCTTTTCCAACTTTTCCCTCGCCTGTCACCATTCCCTCCTTTTCCTCGCCAGTCTCTGTTACCTCTCTTCCCTCTAGGTCTAATTTTTCCACTTTCCCTCGCCTCTCTCTTTTCCCTGTTATTCGTCAACTCTGTTATCCCTCTTTTCCCTCGCCAGTCTCTTTCCCCTGGTTTCTCTCGCCTCTCTCTGTTCCCTGGCTTTCCTCTTTTCTATGAAATCTCTCTTTTCCCTATTTCCAGTCAGCCCTCTCTTTTCCCTCTTCCCCCCCTCGCCAGTCTCTTTCCCCTGGTTTATCTCGCCTCTCTCTTTCCCTCGCCAGTCTCTTTTACGTCTCTTCCCTTGGTGTCTAATTCTTCCCGCTTTCACTCGCCTCCCTCTTTTCCATTAACTCTCTCTTGTCCTTGTTTTCCCTCGCCTGTCTCTTTCCCTCTGATTTCCCTCGTCAGTCTCTTTCCCCTGCTTTCCCTCAACCCTCTCTTTTCCCTCTTTCCCCTCGACAGTCACTTTTCCCCCCTTTCCCTCGCCAGTCTCTGTTATCTCTCTTCCCTCGGTGTCTAATACTTCCCACTTGCCCTCGCCTCTCTCTTTTCCATGAACTCTCTCTTGTCCTTGTTTTCCCTCGCCTGTCTCTTTTCCCCTGCTTTGCCATGACTCTCTCTTTTCCAACTTTTCCCTCGCCAGTCACCTTTCCCTCCTTTCCCTCGCCAGTCTCTGTTACCTCTCTTCCCTCGGTGTCTAATTCTTCCCACTTTCACCCGACTCTCTCTTTCCCCTCTCATTCCTCAATTCTCTCTTGTCCCTCTTTGCCCTCCCCTCTCTCTTTTACCTCTCTCCCCTCTAGGTCTAATTTTTCCACTTTCCCTCGCCTCTCTCTTTTCCCTGTTATTCGTCAACTCTGTTATCCCTCTTTTCCCTCGCCAGTCTCTTTCCCCTGGTTTATCTCGCCTCTCTCTTTCCCTCGCCAGTCTCTGTTACCTCTCTTCCCTCGGTGTCTAATTCTTCCCACTTTCACCCGACTCCCTCTTTCCCCTCTCATTCCTCAATTCTCTGTTGTCCCTCGTTGCCCTCCCCTCTCTCTTTTACCTCTCTTCCCTCTAGGTCTAATTTTTCCACTTTCCCTCGCCTCTCTCTTTTCCCTGTTATTCGTCAGCTCTGTTATCCCTCTTTTCCCTCGCCAGTCTCTTTCCCCTGGTTTATCTCGCCTCTCTCTTTCCCTCGCCAGTCTCTGTTACCTCTCTTCCCTCGGTGTCTAATTCTTCCCACTTTCACTCACCTCCTTCTTTTCCATTAACTCTCTTGTCCTTGTTTTCCCTCGCCTGTCTCTTTCCCCCTGCTTTGCCATGACTCTCTCTTTTCCAACTTTTCCCTCGCCTGTCACCATTCCCTCCTTTTCCTCGCCAGTCTCTGTTACCTCTCTTCCCTCTAGGTCTAATTTTTCCACTTTCCCTCGCCTCTCTCTTTTCCCTGTTATTCGTCAACTCTGTTATCCCTCTTTTCCCTCGCCAGTCTCTTTCCCCTGGTTTCTCTCGCCTCTCTCTGTTCCCTGGCTTTCCTCTTTTCTATGAAATCTCTCTTTTCCCTATTTCCAGTCAGCCCTCTCTTTTCCCTCTTCCCCCCCTCGCCAGTCTCTTTCCCCTGGTTTATCTCGCCTCTCTCTTTCCCTCGCCAGTCTCTTTTACGTCTCTTCCCTTGGTGTCTAATTCTTCCCGCTTTCACTCGCCTCCCTCTTTTCCATTAACTCTCTCTTGTCCTTGTTTTCCCTCGCCTGTCTCTTTCCCTCTGATTTCCCTCGTCAGTCTCTTTCCCCTGCTTTCCCTCAACCCTCTCTTTTCCCTCTTTCCCCTCGACAGTCACTTTTCCCCCCTTTCCCTCGCCAGTCTCTGTTATCTCTCTTCCCTCGGTGTCTAATACTTCCCACTTGCCCTCGCCTCTCTCTTTTCCATGAACTCTCTCTTGTCCTTGTTTTCCCTCGCCTGTCTCTTTTCCCCTGCTTTGCCATGACTCTCTCTTTTCCAACTTTTCCCTCGCCAGTCACCTTTCCCTCCTTTCCCTCGCCAGTCTCTGTTACCTCTCTTCCCTCGGTGTCTAATTCTTCCCACTTTCACCCGACTCTCTCTTTCCCCTCTCATTCCTCAATTCTCTCTTGTCCCTCTTTGCCCTCCCCTCTCTCTTTTACCTCTCTCCCCTCTAGGTCTAATTTTTCCACTTTCCCTCGCCTCTCTCTTTTCCCTGTTATTCGTCAACTCTGTTATCCCTCTTTTCCCTCGCCAGTCTCTTTCCCCTGGTTTATCTCGCCTCTCTCTTTCCCTCGCCAGTCTCTGTTACCTCTCTTCCCTCGGTGTCTAATTCTTCCCACTTTCACCCGACTCCCTCTTTCCCCTCTCATTCCTCAATTCTCTGTTGTCCCTCGTTGCCCTCCCCTCTCTCTTTTACCTCTCTTCCCTCTAGGTCTAATTTTTCCACTTTCCCTCGCCTCTCTCTTTTCCCTGTTATTCGTCAGCTCTGTTATCCCTCTTTTCCCTCGCCAGTCTCTTTCCCCTGGTTTATCTCGCCTCTCTCTTTCCCTCGCCAGTCTCTGTTACCTCTCTTCCCTCGGTGTCTAATTCTTCCCACTTTCACTCACCTCCTTCTTTTCCATTAACTCTCTTGTCCTTGTTTTCCCTCGCCTGTCTCTTTCCCCCTGCTTTGCCATGACTCTCTCTTTTCCAACTTTTCCCTCGCCTGTCACCATTCCCTCCTTTTCCTCGCCAGTCTCTGTTACCTCTCTTCCCTCTAGGTCTAATTTTTCCACTTTCCCTCGCCTCTCTCTTTTCCCTGTTATTCGTCAACTCTGTTATCCCTCTTTTCCCTCGCCAGTCTCTTTCCCCTGGTTTCTCTCGCCTCTCTCTGTTCCCTGGCTTTCCTCTTTTCTATGAAATCTCTCTTTTCCCTATTTCCAGTCAGCCCTCTCTTTTCCCTCTTCCCCCCCTCGCCAGTCTCTTTCCCCTGGTTTATCTCGCCTCTCTCTTTCCCTCGCCAGTCTCTTTTACGTCTCTTCCCTTGGTGTCTAATTCTTCCCGCTTTCACTCGCCTCCCTCTTTTCCATTAACTCTCTCTTGTCCTTGTTTTCCCTCGCCTGTCTCTTTCCCTCTGATTTCCCTCGTCAGTCTCTTTCCCCTGCTTTCCCTCAACCCTCTCTTTTCCCTCTTTCCCCTCGACAGTCACTTTTCCCCCCTTTCCCTCGCCAGTCTCTGTTATCTCTCTTCCCTCGGTGTCTAATACTTCCCACTTGCCCTCGCCTCTCTCTTTTCCATGAACTCTCTCTTGTCCTTGTTTTCCCTCGCCTGTCTCTTTTCCCCTGCTTTGCCATGACTCTCTCTTTTCCAACTTTTCCCTCGCCAGTCACCTTTCCCTCCTTTCCCTCGCCAGTCTCTGTTACCTCTCTTCCCTCGGTGTCTAATTCTTCCCACTTTCACCCGACTCCCTCTTTCCCCTCTCATTCCTCAATTCTCTGTTGTCCCTCGTTGCCCTCCCCTCTCTCTTTTACCTCTCTTCCCTCTAGGTCTAATTTTTCCACTTTCCCTCGCCTCTCTCTTTTCCCTGTTATTCGTCAGCTCTGTTATCCCTCTTTTCCCTCGCCAGTCTCTTTCCCCTGGTTTATCTCGCCTCTCTCTTTCCCTCGCCAGTCTCTGTTACCTCTCTTCCCTCGGTGTCTAATTCTTCCCACTTTCACTCACCTCCTTCTTTTCCATTAACTCTCTTGTCCTTGTTTTCCCTCGCCTGTCTCTTTCCCCCTGCTTTGCCATGACTCTCTCTTTTCCAACTTTTCCCTCGCCTGTCACCATTCCCTCCTTTTCCTCGCCAGTCTCTGTTACCTCTCTTCCCTCTAGGTCTAATTTTTCCACTTTCCCTCGCCTCTCTCTTTTCCCTGTTATTCGTCAACTCTGTTATCCCTCTTTTCCCTCGCCAGTCTCTTTCCCCTGGTTTCTCTCGCCTCTCTCTGTTCCCTGGCTTTCCTCTTTTCTATGAAATCTCTCTTTTCCCTATTTCCAGTCAGCCCTCTCTTTTCCCTCTTCCCCCCCTCGCCAGTCTCTTTCCCCTGGTTTATCTCGCCTCTCTCTTTCCCTCGCCAGTCTCTTTTACGTCTCTTCCCTTGGTGTCTAATTCTTCCCGCTTTCACTCGCCTCCCTCTTTTCCATTAACTCTCTCTTGTCCTTGTTTTCCCTCGCCTGTCTCTTTCCCTCTGATTTCCCTCGTCAGTCTCTTTCCCCTGCTTTCCCTCAACCCTCTCTTTTCCCTCTTTCCCCTCGACAGTCACTTTTCCCCCCTTTCCCTCGCCAGTCTCTGTTATCTCTCTTCCCTCGGTGTCTAATACTTCCCACTTGCCCTCGCCTCTCTCTTTTCCATGAACTCTCTCTTGTCCTTGTTTTCCCTCGCCTGTCTCTTTTCCCCTGCTTTGCCATGACTCTCTCTTTTCCAACTTTTCCCTCGCCAGTCACCTTTCCCTCCTTTCCCTCGCCAGTCTCTGTTACCTCTCTTCCCTCGGTGTCTAATTCTTCCCACTTTCACCCGACTCTCTCTTTCCCCTCTCATTCCTCAATTCTCTCTTGTCCCTCTTTGCCCTCCCCTCTCTCTTTTACCTCTCTCCCCTCTAGGTCTAATTTTTCCACTTTCCCTCGCCTCTCTCTTTTCCCTGTTATTCGTCAACTCTGTTATCCCTCTTTTCCCTCGCCAGTCTCTTTCCCCTGGTTTATCTCGCCTCTCTCTTTCCCTCGCCAGTCTCTGTTACCTCTCTTCCCTCGGTGTCTAATTCTTCCCACTTTCACCCGACTCCCTCTTTCCCCTCTCATTCCTCAATTCTCTGTTGTCCCTCGTTGCCCTCCCCTCTCTCTTTTACCTCTCTTCCCTCTAGGTCTAATTTTTCCACTTTCCCTCGCCTCTCTCTTTTCCCTGTTATTCGTCAGCTCTGTTATCCCTCTTTTCCCTCGCCAGTCTCTTTCCCCTGGTTTATCTCGCCTCTCTCTTTCCCTCGCCAGTCTCTGTTACCTCTCTTCCCTCGGTGTCTAATTCTTCCCACTTTCACTCACCTCCTTCTTTTCCATTAACTCTCTTGTCCTTGTTTTCCCTCGCCTGTCTCTTTCCCCCTGCTTTGCCATGACTCTCTCTTTTCCAACTTTTCCCTCGCCTGTCACCATTCCCTCCTTTTCCTCGCCAGTCTCTGTTACCTCTCTTCCCTCTAGGTCTAATTTTTCCACTTTCCCTCGCCTCTCTCTTTTCCCTGTTATTCGTCAACTCTGTTATCCCTCTTTTCCCTCGCCAGTCTCTTTCCCCTGGTTTCTCTCGCCTCTCTCTGTTCCCTGGCTTTCCTCTTTTCTATGAAATCTCTCTTTTCCCTATTTCCAGTCAGCCCTCTCTTTTCCCTCTTCCCCCCCTCGCCAGTCTCTTTCCCCTGGTTTATCTCGCCTCTCTCTTTCCCTCGCCAGTCTCTTTTACGTCTCTTCCCTTGGTGTCTAATTCTTCCCGCTTTCACTCGCCTCCCTCTTTTCCATTAACTCTCTCTTGTCCTTGTTTTCCCTCGCCTGTCTCTTTCCCTCTGATTTCCCTCGTCAGTCTCTTTCCCCTGCTTTCCCTCAACCCTCTCTTTTCCCTCTTTCCCCTCGACAGTCACTTTTCCCCCCTTTCCCTCGCCAGTCTCTGTTATCTCTCTTCCCTCGGTGTCTAATACTTCCCACTTGCCCTCGCCTCTCTCTTTTCCATGAACTCTCTCTTGTCCTTGTTTTCCCTCGCCTGTCTCTTTTCCCCTGCTTTGCCATGACTCTCTCTTTTCCAACTTTTCCCTCGCCAGTCACCTTTCCCTCCTTTCCCTCGCCAGTCTCTGTTACCTCTCTTCCCTCGGTGTCTAATTCTTCCCACTTTCACCCGACTCTCTCTTTCCCCTCTCATTCCTCAATTCTCTCTTGTCCCTCTTTGCCCTCCCCTCTCTCTTTTACCTCTCTCCCCTCTAGGTCTAATTTTTCCACTTTCCCTCGCCTCTCTCTTTTCCCTGTTATTCGTCAACTCTGTTATCCCTCTTTTCCCTCGCCAGTCTCTTTCCCCTGGTTTATCTCGCCTCTCTCTTTCCCTCGCCAGTCTCTGTTACCTCTCTTCCCTCGGTGTCTAATTCTTCCCACTTTCACCCGACTCCCTCTTTCCCCTCTCATTCCTCAATTCTCTGTTGTCCCTCGTTGCCCTCCCCTCTCTCTTTTACCTCTCTTCCCTCTAGGTCTAATTTTTCCACTTTCCCTCGCCTCTCTCTTTTCCCTGTTATTCGTCAGCTCTGTTATCCCTCTTTTCCCTCGCCAGTCTCTTTCCCCTGGTTTATCTCGCCTCTCTCCCTCGCCAGTCTCTGTTACCTCTCTTCCCTCGGTGTCTAATTCTTCCCACTTTCACTCACCTCCTTCTTTTCCATTAACTCTCTTGTCCTTGTTTTCCCTCGCCTGTCTCTTTCCCCCTGCTTTGCCATGACTCTCTCTTTTCCAACTTTTCCCTCGCCTGTCACCATTCCCTCCTTTTCCTCGCCAGTCTCTGTTACCTCTCTTCCCTCTAGGTCTAATTTTTCCACTTTCCCTCGCCTCTCTCTTTTCCCTGTTATTCGTCAACTCTGTTATCCCTCTTTTCCCTCGCCAGTCTCTTTCCCCTGGTTTCTCTCGCCTCTCTCTGTTCCCTGGCTTTCCTCTTTTCTATGAAATCTCTCTTTTCCCTATTTCCAGTCAGCCCTCTCTTTTCCCTCTTCCCCCCCTCGCCAGTCTCTTTCCCCTGGTTTATCTCGCCTCTCTCTTTCCCTCGCCAGTCTCTTTTACGTCTCTTCCCTTGGTGTCTAATTCTTCCCGCTTTCACTCGCCTCCCTCTTTTCCATTAACTCTCTCTTGTCCTTGTTTTCCCTCGCCTGTCTCTTTCCCTCTGATTTCCCTCGTCAGTCTCTTTCCCCTGCTTTCCCTCAACCCTCTCTTTTCCCTCTTTCCCCTCGACAGTCACTTTTCCCCCCTTTCCCTCGCCAGTCTCTGTTATCTCTCTTCCCTCGGTGTCTAATACTTCCCACTTGCCCTCGCCTCTCTCTTTTCCATGAACTCTCTCTTGTCCTTGTTTTCCCTCGCCTGTCTCTTTTCCCCTGCTTTGCCATGACTCTCTCTTTTCCAACTTTTCCCTCGCCAGTCACCTTTCCCTCCTTTCCCTCGCCAGTCTCTGTTACCTCTCTTCCCTCGGTGTCTAATTCTTCCCACTTTCACCCGACTCTCTCTTTCCCCTCTCATTCCTCAATTCTCTCTTGTCCCTCTTTGCCCTCCCCTCTCTCTTTTACCTCTCTCCCCTCTAGGTCTAATTTTTCCACTTTCCCTCGCCTCTCTCTTTTCCCTGTTATTCGTCAACTCTGTTATCCCTCTTTTCCCTCGCCAGTCTCTTTCCCCTGGTTTATCTCGCCTCTCTCTTTCCCTCGCCAGTCTCTGTTACCTCTCTTCCCTCGGTGTCTAATTCTTCCCACTTTCACCCGACTCCCTCTTTCCCCTCTCATTCCTCAATTCTCTGTTGTCCCTCGTTGCCCTCCCCTCTCTCTTTTACCTCTCTTCCCTCTAGGTCTAATTTTTCCACTTTCCCTCGCCTCTCTCTTTTCCCTGTTATTCGTCAGCTCTGTTATCCCTCTTTTCCCTCGCCAGTCTCTTTCCCCTGGTTTATCTCGCCTCTCTCTTTCCCTCGCCAGTCTCTGTTACCTCTCTTCCCTCGGTGTCTAATTCTTCCCACTTTCACTCACCTCCTTCTTTTCCATTAACTCTCTTGTCCTTGTTTTCCCTCGCCTGTCTCTTTCCCCCTGCTTTGCCATGACTCTCTCTTTTCCAACTTTTCCCTCGCCTGTCACCATTCCCTCCTTTTCCTCGCCAGTCTCTGTTACCTCTCTTCCCTCTAGGTCTAATTTTTCCACTTTCCCTCGCCTCTCTCTTTTCCCTGTTATTCGTCAACTCTGTTATCCCTCTTTTCCCTCGCCAGTCTCTTTCCCCTGGTTTCTCTCGCCTCTCTCTGTTCCCTGGCTTTCCTCTTTTCTATGAAATCTCTCTTTTCCCTATTTCCAGTCAGCCCTCTCTTTTCCCTCTTCCCCCCCTCGCCAGTCTCTTTCCCCTGGTGTATCTCGCCTCTCTCTTTCCCTCGCCAGTCTCTTTTACGTCTCTTCCCTTGGTGTCTAATTCTTCCCGCTTTCACTCGCCTCCCTCTTTTCCATTAACTCTCTCTTGTCCTTGTTTTCCCTCGCCTGTCTCTTTCCCTCTGATTTCCCTCGTCAGTCTCTTTCCCCTGCTTTCCCTCAACCCTCTCTTTTCCCTCTTTCCCCTCGACAGTCACTTTTCCCCCCTTTCCCTCGCCAGTCTCTGTTATCTCTCTTCCCTCGGTGTCTAATACTTCCCACTTGCCCTCGCCTCTCTCTTTTCCATGAACTCTCTCTTGTCCTTGTTTTCCCTCGCCTGTCTCTTTTCCCCTGCTTTGCCATGACTCTCTCTTTTCCAACTTTTCCCTCGCCAGTCACCTTTCCCTCCTTTCCCTCGCCAGTCTCTGTTACCTCTCTTCCCTCGGTGTCTAATTCTTCCCACTTTCACCCGACTCTCTCTTTCCCCTCTCATTCCTCAATTCTCTCTTGTCCCTCTTTGCCCTCCCCTCTCTCTTTTACCTCTCTCCCCTCTAGGTCTAATTTTTCCACTTTCCCTCGCCTCTCTCTTTTCCCTGTTATTCGTCAACTCTCTTTTCCCTCTTCCCCCCTCGCCAGTCTCTTTCCCCTGGTTTATCTCGCCTCTCTCTTTCCCTCGCCAGTCTCTGTTACCTCTCTTCCCTCGGTGTCTAATTCTTCCCACTTTCACCCGACTCCCTCTTTCCCCTCTCATTCCTCAATTCTCTGTTGTCCCTCGTTGCCCTCCCCTCTCTCTTTTACCTCTCTTCCCTCTAGGTCTAATTTTTCCACTTTCCCTCGCCTCTCTCTTTTCCCTGTTATTCGTCAGCTCTGTTATCCCTCTTTTCCCTCGCCAGTCTCTTTCCCCTGGTTTCTCTCGCCTCTCTCTTTCCCTCGCCAGTCTCTGTTACCTCTCTTCCCTCGGTGTCTAATTCTTCCCACTTTCACTCACCTCCTTCTTTTCCATTAACTCTCTTGTCCTTGTTTTCCCTCGCCTGTCTCTTTCCCCCTGCTTTGCCATGACTCTCTCTTTTCCAACTTTTCCCTCGCCTGTCACCATTCCCTCCTTTTCCTCGCCAGTCTCTGTTACCTCTCTTCCCTCTAGGTCTAATTTTTCCACTTTCCCTCGCCTCTCTCTTTTCCCTGTTATTCGTCAACTCTGTTATCCCTCTTTTCCCTCGCCAGTCTCTTTCCCCTGGTTTCTCTCGCCTCTCTCTGTTCCCTGGCTTTCCTCTTTTCTATGAAATCTCTCTTTTCCCTATTTCCAGTCAGCCCTCTCTTTTCCCTCTTCCCCCCCTCGCCAGTCTCTTTCCCCTGGTTTATCTCGCCTCTCTCTTTCCCTCGCCAGTCTCTTTTACGTCTCTTCCCTTGGTGTCTAATTCTTCCCGCTTTCACTCGCCTCCCTCTTTTCCATTAACTCTCTCTTGTCCTTGTTTTCCCTCGCCTGTCTCTTTCCCTCTGATTTCCCTCGTCAGTCTCTTTCCCCTGCTTTCCCTCAACCCTCTCTTTTCCCTCTTTCCCCTCGACAGTCACTTTTCCCCCCTTTCCCTCGCCAGTCTCTGTTATCTCTCTTCCCTCGGTGTCTAATACTTCCCACTTGCCCTCGCCTCTCTCTTTTCCATGAACTCTCTCTTGTCCTTGTTTTCCCTCGCCTGTCTCTTTTCCCCTGCTTTGCCATGACTCTCTCTTTTCCAACTTTTCCCTCGCCAGTCACCTTTCCCTCCTTTCCCTCGCCAGTCTCTGTTACCTCTCTTCCCTCGGTGTCTAATTCTTCCCACTTTCACCCGACTCTCTCTTTCCCCTCTCATTCCTCAATTCTCTCTTGTCCCTCTTTGCCCTCCCCTCTCTCTTTTACCTCTCTCCCCTCTAGGTCTAATTTTTCCACTTTCCCTCGCCTCTCTCTTTTCCCTGTTATTCGTCAACTCTGTTATCCCTCTTTTCCCTCGCCAGTCTCTTTCCCCTGGTTTCTCTCGCCTCTCTCTGTTCCCTGGCTTTCCTCTTTTCTATGAAATCTCTCTTTTCCCTATTTCCAATCAACCCTCTCTTTTCCCTCTTCCCCCCTCGCCAGTCTCTTTCCCCTGGTTTATCTCGCCTCTCTCTTTCCCTCGCCAGTCTCTGTTACCTCTCTTCCCTCGGTGCCTAATTCTTCCCACTTTCCCTCGCCCCTCTCTTTTCCATGAACTCTCTCTTGTCCTTGTTTTCCCTCGCCTGTCTCTTTCCCCCTGCTTTGCCATGACTCTCTCTTTTCCAACTTTTCCCTCGCCAGTCACCTTTCCCTCCTTTTCCTCGCCAGTCTCTGTTACCTCTCTTCCCTTGGTGTCTAATTCTTCCCACTTTCACTCGCCTCCCTCTTTTACAATAACTCTCTTGTCCTTGTGTTTTCTCAACTCTCTCTTTTCCAAGTTTTCCCTCGACTGTCACTTTTCCCCCGTTTCCCTCGCCAGTCTCTGTTATCTCTCTTCCGTCGGTGTCTAATACTTCCCACTTTCCCTCGCCTCTCTCTTTTCCCTGTTATTCGTCAGCTCTGTTATCCCTCTTTTCCCTCGCCAGTCTCTTTCCCCTGGTTTATCTCGCCTCTCTCTTTCCCTCGCCAGTCTCTGTTACCTGTCTTCCCTCGGTGTCTAATTCTTCCCACTTTCACTCACCTCCTTCTTTTCCATTAACTCTCTTGTCCTTGTTTTCCCTCGCCTGTCTCTTTCCCCCTGCTTTGCCATGACTCTCTCTTTTCCAACTTTTCCCTCGCCTGTCACCTTTCCCTCCTTTTCCTCGCCAGTCTCTGTTACCTCTCTTCCCTCTAGGTCTAATTTTTCCACTTTCCCTCGCCTCTCTCTTTTCCCTGTAATTCGTCAACTCTGTTATCCCTCTTTTCCCTCGCCAGTCTCTTTCCCCTGCTTTCCCTCAACCCTCTCTTTTCCCTCTTTCCCCTCGACAGTCACTTTTCCCCCCTTTCCCTCGCCAGTCTCTGTTATCTCTCTTCCGTCGGTGTCTAATACTTCCCACTTTCCCTCGCCTCTCTCTTTTCCCTGTTATTCGTCAGCTCTGTTATCCCTCTTTTCCCTCGCCAGTCTCTTTCCCCTGGTTTATCTCGCCTCTCTCTTTCCCTCGCCAGTCTCTGTTACCTCTCTTCCCTCGGTGTCTAATTCTTCCCACTTTCACCCGACTCCCTCTTTCCCCTCTCATTCCTCAATTCTCTGTTGTCCCTCGTTGCCCTCCCCTCTCTCTTTTACCTCTCTTCCCTCTAGGTCTAATTTTTCCACATTCACTCGCCTCCCTCTTTTCCATTAACTCTCTCTTGTCCTTGTTTTCCCTCGCCTATCTCTTTCCCTCTGATTTCTTCGTCAGTCTCTTTCCCCTGGTTTCCCTCAACCCTCTCTTTTCCCTCTTTCCCCTCGACAGTCACTTTTCCCCCCACTCCCTCGCCAGTCTCTGTTATCTCTCTTCCCTCGGTGTCTAATTCTTCCCACTTTCACTCGCCTCCCTCTTTTCCATTAACTCTCTCTTGTCCTTGTTTTCCCTCGCCTGTCTCTTTCCCCCTGCTTTGCCATGACTCTCTCTTTTCCAACTTTTCCCTCGCCAGTCACTTTTCCCTCCTTTTCCTCGCCAGTCTCTGTTATCTCTCTTCCCTCGGTGTCTAATATTTCCCACTTTCCCTCGCCTCTCTCTTTTCCATGAACTCTCTCTTGTCCTTGTTTTCCCTCGCCTCTCTCTTTTCCCTGTAATTCGTCAACTCTGTTATCCCTCTTTTCCCTCGCCAGTCTCTTTCCCCTGGTTTCTCTCGCCTCTCTCTGTTCCCTGGCTTTCCTCTTTTCTATGAAATCTCTCTTTTCCCTATTTCCAATCAACCCTCTCTTTTCCCTCTTCCCCCCTCGGCAGTCTCTTTCCCCTGGTTTATCTCGCCTCTCTCTTTCCCTCGCCAGTCTCTTTTACGTCTCTTCCCTTAGTGTCTAATTCTTCCCGCTTTCACTCGCCTCCCTCTTTTCCATTAACTCTCTCTTGTCCTTGTTTTCCCTCGCCTGTCTCTTTCCCTCTGCTTTCCCTCCATAGTCTCTTTCCCCTGCTTTCCCTCAACCCTCTCTTTTCCCTCTTTCCCATCGACAGTCACTTTTCCCCCCTTTCCCTCGCCACTCTCTGTTATCTCTCTTCCCTCGGTGTCTAATACTTCCCACTTTCCCCCGCCCCTCTCTTTTCCATGAACTCTCTCTTGTCCTTGTCTTCCCTCGCCTGTCTCTTTTCCCCTGCTTTCCCTCAACCCTCTCTTTTCCAAGTTTTCCCTCGACAGGCACTTTCCCCCCCTTTCCCTCGGCAGTCTCTGTTATCTCTCTTCCCTCGGTGTCTAATACTTCCCATTTTCACTCACCTCCTTCTTTTCCATTAACTCTCTTGTCCTTGTTTTTTCTCAACTCTCTCTTTTCCAATTTTTCCCTCGCCAGTCACCTTTCCCTCCTTTTCCTCGCCAGTGTCTGTTACCTCTCTTCCCTCGGTGTCCAATTCTTCCCACTTTCACCCGACTCCCTCTTTCCCCTCTCATTCCTCAATTCTCTGTTGTCAACTCTCTCTTTTCCAAGTTTTCCCTCGACTGACACTTCTCCCCCGTTTCCCTCGCCAGTCTCTGTTATCTCTCTTCCCTCGGTGTCTAATACTTCCCACTTGCCCTCGCCTCTCTCTTTTCCATGAACTCTCTCTTGTCCTTGTTTTCCCTCGCCTCTCTCTTTTCCCTGTAATTCGTCAACTCTGTTATCCCTCTTTTCCCTCGCCAGTCTCTTTCCCCTGGTTTCTCTCGCCTCTCTCTGTTCCCTGGCTTTCCTCTTTTCTATGAAATCTCTCTTTTCCCTATTTCCAGTCAGCCCTCTCTTTTCCCTCTTCCCCCCTCGCCAGTCTCTTTCCCCTGGTTTATCTCGCCTCTCTCTTTCCCTCGCCAGTCTCTGTTACCTCTCTTCCCTCGGTGTCTAATTCTTCCCACTTTCACTCACCTCCTTCTTTTCCATTAACTCTCTTGTCCTTGTTTTCCCTCGCCTGTCTCTTTCCCCCTGCTTTGCCATGACTCTCTCTTTTCCAACTTTTCCCTCGCCAGTCACCTTTCCCTCCTTTTCCTCGCCAGTGTCTGTTACCTCTCTTCCCTCGGTGTCCAATTCTTCCCACTTTCACCCGACTCCCTCTTTCCCCTCTCATTCCTCAATTCTCTGTTGTCAACTCTCTCTTTTCCAAGTTTTCCCTCGACTGACACTTCTCCCCCGTTTCCCTCGCCAGTCTCTGTTATCTCTCTTCCCTCGGTGTCTAATACTTCCCACTTGCCCTCGCCTCTCTCTTTTCCATGAACTCTCTCTTGTCCTTGTTTTCCCTCGCCTCTCTCTTTTCCCTGTAATTCGTCAACTCTGTTATCCCTCTTTTCCCTCGCCAGTCTCTTTCCCCTGGTTTCTCTCGCCTCTCTCTGTTCCCTGGCTTTCCTCTTTTCTATGAAATCTCTCTTTTCCCTATTTCCAGTCAGCCCTCTCTTTTCCCTCTTCCCCCCTCGCCAGTCTCTTTCCCCTGGTTTATCTCGCCTCTCTCTTTCCCTCGCCAGTCTCTGTTACCTCTCTTCCCTCGGTGTCTAATTCTTCCCACTTTCACTCACCTCCTTCTTTTCCATTAACTCTCTTGTCCTTGTTTTCCCTCGCCTGTCTCTTTCCCCCTGCTTTGCCATGACTCTCTCTTTTCCAACTTTTCCCTCGCCAGTCACTTTTCCCTCCTTTTCCTCGCCAGTCTCTGTTACCTCTCTTCCCTCGGTGTCTAATTCTTCCCACTTTCACTCACCTCCTTCTTTTCCATTAACTCTCTTGTCCTTGTTTTCCCTCGCCTGTCTCTTTTCCCCTGCTTTGCCATGACTCTCTCTTTTCCAACTTTTCCCTCGCCAGTCACCTTTCCCTCCTTTTCCTCGCCAGTCTCTGTTACCTCTCTTCCCTCGGTGTCTAATTCTTCCCACTTTCACCCGACTCCCTCTTTCCCCTCTCATTCCTCAATTCTCTGTTGTCCCTCGTTGCCCTCCCCTCTCTCTTTTACCTCTCTTCCCTCTAGGTCTAATTTTTCCACTTTCCCTCGCCTCTCTCTTTTCCCTGTTATTCGTCAACTCTGTTATCCCTCTTTTCCCTCGCCAGTCTCTTTCCCCTGGTTTCTCTCGCCTCTCTCTGTTCCCTGGCTTTCCTCTTTTCTATGAAATCTCTCTTTTCCCTATTTCCAGTCAGCCCTCTCTTTTCCCTCTTCCCCCCCTCGCCAGTCTCTTTCCCCTGGTTTATCTCGCCTCTCTCTTTCCCTCGCCAGTCTCTTTTACGTCTCTTCCCTTGGTGTCTAATTCTTCCCGCTTTCACTCGCCTCCCTCTTTTCCATTAACTCTCTCTTGTCCTTGTTTTCCCTCGCCTGTCTCTTTCCCTCTGATTTCCCTCGTCAGTCTCTTTCCCCTGCTTTCCCTCAACCCTCTCTTTTCCCTCTTTCCCCTCGACAGTCACTTTTCCCCCCTTTCCCTCGCCAGTCTCTGTTATCTCTCTTCCCTCGGTGTCTAATACTTCCCACTTGCCCTCGCCTCTCTCTTTTCCATGAACTCTCTCTTGTCCTTGTTTTCCCTCGCCTGTCTCTTTTCCCCTGCTTTGCCATGACTCTCTCTTTTCCAACTTTTCCCTCGCCAGTCACCTTTCCCTCCTTTCCCTCGCCAGTCTCTGTTACCTCTCTTCCCTCGGTGTCTAATTCTTCCCACTTTCACCCGACTCTCTCTTTCCCCTCTCATTCCTCAATTCTCTCTTGTCCCTCTTTGCCCTCCCCTCTCTCTTTTACCTCTCTCCCCTCTAGGTCTAATTTTTCCACTTTCCCTCGCCTCTCTCTTTTCCCTGTTATTCGTCAACTCTGTTATCCCTCTTTTCCCTCGCCAGTCTCTTTCCCCTGGTTTCTCTCGCCTCTCTCTGTTCCCTGGCTTTCCTCTTTTCTATGAAATCTCTCTTTTCCCTATTTCCAATCAACCCTCTCTTTTCCCTCTTCCCCCCTCGCCAGTCACTTTTCCTTCCTTTCCCTCGCCAGTCTCTTTTACGTCTCTTCCCTCGGTGTCTAATTCTTCCCACTTACACTCCACTCCCTCTTTTCCATGAACTCTCTCGTTCCCCTATTTCCAGTCAACTCTCTCTCTTCCCTCTTCCCCCCTCGCCAGTCTCTTTCCCCTGGTTTCTCTCGCCTCTCTCTGTTCCCTGGCTTTCCTCTTTTCTATGAAATCTCTCTTTTCCCTATTTCCAATCAACCCTCTCTTTTCCCTCTTCCCCCCTCGCCAGTCTCTTTCCCCTGGTTTATCTCGCCTCTCTCTTTCCCTCGCCAGTCTCTGTTACCTCTCTTCCCTCGGTGCCTAATTCTTCCCACTTTCCCTCGCCCCTCTCTTTTCCATGAACTCTCTCTTGTCCTTGTTTTCCCTCGCCTGTCTCTTTCCCCCTGCTTTGCCATGACTCTCTCTTTTCCAACTTTTCCCTCGCCAGTCACCTTTCCCTCCTTTTCCTCGCCAGTCTCTGTTACCTCTCTTCCCTTGGTGTCTAATTCTTCCCACTTTCACTCGCCTCCCTCTTTTACAATAACTCTCTTGTCCTTGTGTTTTCTCAACTCTCTCTTTTCCAAGTTTTCCCTCGACTGTCACTTTTCCCCCGTTTCCCTCGCCAGTCTCTGTTATCTCTCTTCCGTCGGTGTCTAATACTTCCCACTTTCCCTCGCCTCTCTCTTTTCCCTGTTATTCGTCAGCTCTGTTATCCCTCTTTTCCCTCGCCAGTCTCTTTCCCCTGGTTTATCTCGCCTCTCTCTTTCCCTCGCCAGTCTCTGTTACCTGTCTTCCCTCGGTGTCTAATTCTTCCCACTTTCACTCACCTCCTTCTTTTCCATTAACTCTCTTGTCCTTGTTTTCCCTCGCCTGTCTCTTTCCCCCTGCTTTGCCATGACTCTCTCTTTTCCAACTTTTCCCTCGCCTGTCACCTTTCCCTCCTTTTCCTCGCCAGTCTCTGTTACCTCTCTTCCCTCTAGGTCTAATTTTTCCACTTTCCCTCGCCTCTCTCTTTTCCCTGTAATTCGTCAACTCTGTTATCCCTCTTTTCCCTCGCCAGTCTCTTTCCCCTGCTTTCCCTGAACCCTCTCTTTTCCCTCTTTCCCCTCGACAGTCACTTTTCCCCCCTTTCCCTCGCCAGTCTCTGTTATCTCTCTTCCGTCGGTGTCTAATACTTCCCACTTTCCCTCGCCTCTCTCTTTTCCCTGTTATTCGTCAGCTCTGTTATCCCTCTTTTCCCTCGCCAGTCTCTTTCCCCTGGTTTATCTCGCCTCTCTCTTTCCCTCGCCAGTCTCTGTTACCTCTCTTCCCTCGGTGTCTAATTCTTCCCACTTTCACCCGACTCCCTCTTTCCCCTCTCATTCCTCAATTCTCTGTTGTCCCTCGTTGCCCTCCCCTCTCTCTTTTACCTCTCTTCCCTCTAGGTCTAATTTTTCCACATTCACTCGCCTCCCTCTTTTCCATTAACTCTCTCTTGTCCTTGTTTTCCCTCGCCTATCTCTTTCCCTCTGATTTCCCTCGCCAGTCTCTTTCCCCTGCTTTCCCTCAACCCTCTCTTTTCCCTCTTTCCCCTCGACAGTCACTTTTCCCCCCACTCCCTCGCCAGTCTCTGTTATCTCTCTTCCCTCGGTGTCTAATTCTTCCCACTTTCACTCGCCTCCCTCTTTTCCATTAACTCTCTCTTGTCCTTGTTTTCCCTCGCCTGTCTCTTTCCCCCTGCTTTGCCATGACTCTCTCTTTTCCAACTTTTCCCTCGCCAGTCACTTTTCCCTCCTTTTCCTCGCCAGTCTCTGTTATCTCTCTTCCCTCGGTGTCTAATATTTCCCACTTTCCCTCGCCTCTCTCTTTTCCATGAACTCTCTCTTGTCCTTGTTTTCCCTCGCCTCTCTCTTTTCCCTGTAATTCGTCAACTCTGTTATCCCTCTTTTCCCTCGCCAGTCTCTTTCCCCTGGTTTCTCTCGCCTCTCTCTGTTCCCTGGCTTTCCTCTTTTCTATGAAATCTCTCTTTTCCCTATTTCCAGTCAGCCCTCTCTTTTCCCTCTTCCCCCCTCGCCAGTCTCTTTCCCCTGGTTTATCTCGCCTCTCTCTTTCCCTCGCCAGTCTCTGTTACCTCTCTTCCCTCGGTGTCTAATTCTTCCCACTTTCACTCACCTCCTTCTTTTCCATTAACTCTCTTGTCCTTGTTTTCCCTCGCCTGTCTCTTTCCCCCTGCTTTGCCATGACTCTCTCTTTTCCAACTTTTCCCTCGCCAGTCACTTTTCCCTCCTTTTCCTCGCCAGTCTCTGTTATCTCTCTTCCCTCGGTGTCTAATATTTCCCACTTTCCCTCGCCTCTCTCTTTTCCATGAACTCTCTCTTGTCCTTGTTTTCCCTCGCCTCTCTCTTTTCCCTGTAATTCGTCAACTCTGTTATCCCTCTTTTCCCTCGCCAGTCTCTTTCCCCTGGTTTCTCTCGCCTCTCTCTGTTCCCTGGCTTTCCTCTTTTCTATGAAATCTCTCTTTTCCCTATTTCCAGTCAGCCCTCTCTTTTCCCTCTTCCCCCCTCGCCAGTCTCTTTCCCCTGGTTTATCTCGCCTCTCTCTTTCCCTCGCCAGTCTCTGTTACCTCTCTTCCCTCGGTGTCTAATTCTTCCCACTTTCACTCACCTCCTTCTTTTCCATTAACTCTCTTGTCCTTGTTTTCCCTCGCCTGTCTCTTTCCCCCTGCTTTGCCATGACTCTCTCTTTTCCAACTTTTCCCTCGCCAGTCACTTTTCCCTCCTTTTCCTCGCCAGTCTCTGTTACCTCTCTTCCCTCGGTGTCTAATTCTTCCCACTTTCACTCACCTCCTTCTTTTCCATTAACTCTCTTGTCCTTGTTTTCCCTCGCCTGTCTCTTTTCCCCTGCTTTGCCATGACTCTCTCTTTTCCAACTTTTCCCTCGCCAGTCACCTTTCCCTCCTTTTCCTCGCCAGTCTCTGTTACCTCTCTTCCCTCGGTGTCTAATTCTTCCCACTTTCACCCGACTCCCTCTTTCCCCTCTCATTCCTCAATTCTCTGTTGTCCCTCGTTGCCCTCCCCTCTCTCTCTTACCTCTCTTCCCTCTAGGTCTAATTTTTCCACTTTCCCTCGCCTCTCTCTTTTCCCTGTTATTCGTCAACTCTGTTATCCCTCTTTTCCCTCGCCAGTCTCTTTCCCCTGGTTTCTCTCGCCTCTCTCTGTTCCCTGGCTTTCCTCTTTTCTATGAAATCTCTCTTTTCCCTATTTCCAATCAACCCTCTCTTTTCCCTCTTTCCCCTCGCCAGTCACTTTTCCTTCCTTTCCCTCGCCAGTCTCTTTTAACCTCTATTCCCTCCGTGCCTAATTTTCAAACTTACACTCCACTCCCTCTTTTCCATGAACTCTCTCGTTCCCCTATTTCCAGTCAACTCTCTCTTTTCCCTCCTCCCCCCTCGCCAGTCTGTTTCCCCTGGTTTATCTCGCCTCTCTCTTTACCTCGCCAGTCTCTTTTACGTCTCTTCCCTTGGTGTCTAATTCTTCCCACTTTCACTCGCCTCCCTCTTTTCCATTAACTCTCTCTTGTCCTTGTTTTCCCTCGCCTGTCTCTTTCCCTCTGCTTTCCCTCCATAGTCTCTTTCCCCTGCTTTCCCTCAACCCTCTCTTTTCCCTCTTCCCCCCTCGCCAGTCTGTTTCCCCTGGTTTATCTCGCCTCTCTCTTTCCCTCGCCAGTCTCTTTTACGTCTCTTCCCTTGGTGTCTAATTCTTCCCACTTTCACTCGCCTCCCTCTTTTCCATTAACTCTCTCTTGTCCTTGTTTTCCCTCGCCTGTCTCTTTCCCTCTGCTTTCCCTCCATAGTCTCTTTCCCCTGCTTTCCCTCAACCCTCTCTTTTCCCTCTTCCCCCCTCGCCAGTCTCTTTCCCCTGGTTTATCTCGCCTCTCTCTTTCCCTCGCCAGTCTCTGTTACCTCTCTTCCCTCGGTGTCCTAATACTTCCCACTTTCCCTCGCCTCTCTCTTTTCCATGAACTCTCTCTTGTCCTTGGTTTCCCTCGCCTCTCTCTTTTCCCTGTAATTCGTCAACTCTGTTATCCCTCTTTTCCCTCGCCAGTCTCTTTCCCCTGGTTTATCTCGCCTCTCTCTTTCCCTCGCCAGTCTCTTTTACGTCTCTTCCCTTGGTGTCTAATTCTTCCCACTTTCACTCGCCCTCCCTCTTTTCCATTAACTCTCTCTTGTCCTTGTTTTCCCTCGCCTGTCTCTTTCCCTCTGCTTTCCCTCCATAGTCTCTTTCCCCTGCTTTCCCTCAACCCTCTCTTTTCCCTCTTCCCCCCTCGCCAGTCTGTTTCCCCTGGTTTATCTCGCCTCTCTCTTTCCCTCGCCAGTCTCTTTTACGTCTCTTCCCTTGGTGTCTAATTCTTCCCACTTGCACTCGCCTCCCTCTTTTCCATTAACTCTCTCTTGTCCTTGTTTTCCCTCGCCTGTCTCTTTCCCTCTGCTTTCCCTCCATAGTCTCTTTCCCCTGCTTTCCCTCAACCCTCTCTTTTCCCTCTTCCCCCCTCGCCAGTCTCTTTCCCTGGTTTATCTCGCCTCTCTCTTTCCCTCGCCAGTCTCTGTTACCTCTCTTCCCTCGGTGTCTAATACTTCCCACTTTCCCTCGCCCCTCTCTTTTCCATGAACTCTCTCTTGTCCTTGTTTTCCCTCGCCTGTCTCTTTCCCCCTGCTTTGCCATGACTCTCTCTTTTCCAACTTTTCCCTCGCCAGTCACCTTTCCCTCCTTTTCCTCGCCAGTCTCTGTTACCTCTCTTCCCTCGGTGTCTAATCTTCCCACTTTCACTCGCCTCCCTCTTTTCCAATAACACTCTTGTCCTTGTGTTTTCTCAACTCTCTCTTTTCCAAGTTTTCCCTCGACTGACACTTCTCCCCGTTTCCCTCGCCAGTCTCTGTTATCTCTCTTCCGTCGGTGTCTAATACTTCCCACTTTCCCTCGCCTCTCTCTTTTCCCTGTTATTCGTCAGCTCTGTTATCCCTCTTTTCCCTCGCCAGTCTCTTTCCCCTGGTTTATCTCGCCTCTCTCTTTCCCTCGCCAGTCTCTGTTACCTCTCTTCCCTCGGTGTCTAATACTTCCCACTTTCCCTCGCCCCTCTCTTTTCCATGAACTCTCTCTTGTCCTTGTTTTCCCTCGCCTGTCTCTTTCCCCCTGCTTTGCCATGACTCTCTCTTTTCCAACTTTTCCCTCGCCAGTCACCTTTCCCTCCTTTTCCTCGCCAGTCTCTGTTACCTCTCTTCCCTCGGTCCTCTAATACTTCCCAGTTTCACTCGCCTCCCTCTTTTCCAATAACACTCTTGTCCTTGTGTTTTCTCAACTCTCTCTTTTCCAAGTTTTCCCTCGACTGTCACTTCTCCCCCGTTTCCCTCGCCAGTCTCTGTTATCTCTCTTCCGTCGGTGTCTAATACTTCCCACTTTCCCTCGCCTCTCTCTTTTCCCTGTTATTCGTCAGCTCTGTTATCCCTCTTTTCCCTCGCCAGTCTCTTTCCCCTGGTTTATCTCGCCTCTCTCTTTCCCTCGCCAGTCTCTGTTACCTCTCTTCCCTCGGTGTCTAATTCTTCCCACTTTCACCCGACTCCCTCTTTCCCCTCTCATTCCTCAATTCTCTGTTGTCCCTCGTTGCCCTCCATCTCTCTTTTACCTCTCTTCCCTCTAGGTCTAATTTTTCCACATTCACTCGCCTCTCTCTTTTCCCTGTTATTCGTCAACTCTGTTATCCCTCTTTTCCCTCGCCAGTCTCTTTCCCCTGGTTTCTCTCGCCTCTCTCTGTTCCCTGGCTTTCCTCTTTTCTATGAAATCTCTCTTTTCCCTATTTCCAATCAACCCTCTCTTTTCCCTCTTCCCCCCTCGGCAGTCTCTTTCCCCTGGTTTATCTCGCCTCTCTCTTTCCCTCGCCAGTCTCTGTTACCTCTCTTCCCTCGGTGTCTAATTCTTCCCACTTTCACTCGCCTCCCTCTTTTCCATTAACTCTCTCTTGTCCTTGTTTTCCCTCGCCTATCTCTTTCCCTCTGATTTCCCTCGTCAGTCTCTTTCCCCTGCTTTCCCTCAACCCTCTCTTTTCCCTCTTTCCCCTCGACAGTCACCTTTCCCCCCTTTCCCTCGCCAGTCTCTGTTATCTCTCTTCCCTCGGTGTCTAATATTTCCCACTTTCCCTCGCCTCTCTCTTTTCCATGAACTCTCTTGTCCTTGTTTTCCCTCGCCTCTCTCTTTTCCCTGTAATTCGTCAACTCTGTTATCCCTCTTTTCCCTCGCCAGTCTCTTTCCCCTGGTTTCTCTCGCCTCTCTCTGTTCCCTGGCTTTCCTCTTTTCTATGAAATCTCTCTTTTCCCTATTTCCAATCAACCCTCTCTTTTCCCTCTTCCCCCCTCGCCAGTCTCTTTCCCCTGGTTTATCTCGCCTCTCTCTTTCCCTCGCCAGTCTCTGTTACCTCTCTTCCCTCGGTGTCTAATTCTTCCCACTTTCACTCACCTCCTTCTTTTCCATTAACTCTCTCTTGTCCTTGTTTTCCTCGCCTATCTCTTTCCCTCTGATTTCCCTCGTCAGTCTCTTTCCCCTGCTTTCCCTCAACCCTCTCTTTTCCCTCTTTCCCCTCGACAGTCACTTTTCCCCCCTTTCCCTCGCCAGTCTCTGTTATCTCTCTTCCCTCGGTGTCTAATACTTCCCACTTGCCCTCGCCTCTCTCTTTTCCATGAACTCTCTCTTGTCCTTGTTTTCCCTCGCCTCTCTCTTTTCCCTGTAATTCGTCAACTCTGTCATCCCTCTTTTCCCTCGCCAGTCTCTTTCCCCTGGTTTATCTCGCCTCTCTCTTTCCCTCGCCAGTCTCTTTTACGTCTCTTCCCTTGGTGTCTAATTCTTCCCACTTGCACTCGCCTCCCTCTTTTCCATTAACTCTCTCTTGTCCTTGTTTTCCCTCGCCTGTCTCTTTCCCTCTGCTTTCCCTCCATAGTCTCTTTCCCCTGCTTTCCCTCAACCCTCTCTTTTCCCTCTTCCCCCCTCGCCAGTCTCTTTCCCCTGGTTTATCTCGCCTCTCTCTTTCCCTCGCCAGTCTCTGTTACCTCTCTTCCCTCGGTGTCTAATACTTCCCACTTTCCCTCGCCCCTCTCTTTTCCATGAACTCTCTCTTGTCCTTGTTTTCCCTCGCCTGTCTCTTTCCCCCTGCTTTGCCATGACTCTCTCTTTTCCAACTTTTCCCTCGCCAGTCACCTTTCCCTCCTTTTCCTCGCCAGTCTCTGTTACCTCTCTTCCCTCGGTCTCTAATACTTCCCAGTTTCACTCGCCTCCCTCTTTTCCAATAACACTCTTGTCCTTGTGTTTTCTCAACTCTCTCTTTTCCAAGTTTTCCCTCGACTGTCACTTCTCCCCCGTTTCCCTCGCCAGTCTCTGTTATCTCTCTTCCGTCGGTGTCTAATACTTCCCACTTTCCCTCGCCTCTCTCTTTTCCCTGTTATTCGTCAGCTCTGTTATCCCTCTTTTCCCTCGCCAGTCTCTTTCCCCTGGTTTATCTCGCCTCTCTCTTTCCCTCGCCAGTCTCTGTTACCTCTCTTCCCTCGGTGTCTAATTCTTCCCACTTTCACCCGACTCCCTCTTTCCCCTCTCATTCCTCAATTCTCTGTTGTCCCTCGTTGCCCTCCCCTCTCTCTTTTACCTCTCTTCCCTCTAGGTCTAATTTTTCCACTTTCCCTCGCCTCTCTCTTTTCCCTGTTATTCGTCAACTCTGTTATCCCTCTTTTCCCTCGCCAGTCTCTTTCCCCTGGTTTCTCTCGCCTCTCTCTGTTCCCTGGCTTTCCTCTTTTCTATGAAATCTCTCTTTTCCCTATTTCCAATCAACCCTCTCTTTTCCCTCTTCCCCCCTCGCCAGTCTCTTTCCCCTGGTTTATCTCGCCTCTCTCTTTCCCTCGCCAGTCTCTGTTACCTCTCTTCCCTCGGTGTCTAATTCTTCCCACTTTCACTCGCCTCCCTCTTTTCCATTAACTCTCTCTTGTCCTTGTTTTCCCTCGCCTATCTCTTTCCCTCTGATTTCCCTCGTCAGTCTCTTTCCCCTGCTTTCCCTCAACCCTCTCTTTTCCCTCTTTCCCCTCGACAGTCACTTTTCCCCCCTTTCCCTCGCCAGTCTCTGTTATCTCTCTTCCCTCGGTGTCTAATTCTTCCCACTTTCCTCGCCTCTCTCTTTTCCATGAACTCTCTCTTGTCCTTGTTTTCCCCTCGCCTCTCTCTTTTCCCTGTAATTCGTCAACTCTGTTATCCCTCTTTTCCCTCGCCAGTCTCTTTCCCCTGGTTTCTCTCGCCTCTCTCTGTTCCCTGGCTTTCCTCTTTTCTATGAAATCTCTCTTTTCCCTATTTCCAATCAACCCTCTCTTTTCCCTCTTCCCCCCTCGCCAGTCTCTTTCCCCTGGTTTATCTCGCCTCTCTCTTTCCCTCGCCAGTCTCTGTTACCTCTCTTCCCTCGGTGTCTAATTCTTCCCACTTTCACTCACCTCCTTCTTTTCCATTAACTCTCTCTTGTCCTTGTTTTCCCTCGCCTGTCTCTTTCCCCCTGCTTTGCCATGACTCTCTCTTTTCCAACTTTCCCTCGCCTGTCACCTTTCCCTCCTTTTCCTCGCCAGTCTCTGTTACCTCTCTTCCCTCTAGGTCTAATTTTTCCACTTTCCCTCGCCTCTCTCTTTTCCCTGTTATTCGTCAACTCTGTTATCCCTCTTTTCCCTCGCCAGTCTCTTTCCCCTGGTTTCTCTCGCCTCTCTCTGTTCCCTGGCTTTCCTCTTTTCTATGAAATCTCTCTTTTCCCTATTTCCAATCAACCCTCTCTTTTCCCTCTTCCCCCTCGGCAGTCTCTTTCCCCTGGTTTATCTCGCCTCTCTCTTTCCCTCGCCAGTCTCTGTTACCTCTCTTCCCTCGGTGTCCTAATTCTTCCCACTTTCACTCGCCTCCCTCTTTTCCATTAACTCTCTCTTGTCCTTGTTTTCCCTCGCCTATCTCTTTCCCTCTGATTTCCCTCGTCAGTCTCTTTCCCCTGCTTTCCCTCAACCCTCTCTTTTCCCTCTTTCCCCTCGACAGTCACTTTTCCCCCCTTTCCCTCGCCAGTCTCTGTTATCTCTCTTCCCTCGGTGTCTAATACTTCCCACTTTCCCTCGCCTCTCTCTTTTCCCTGTAATTCGTCAACTCTGTTATCCCTCTTTTCCCTCGCCAGTCTCTTTCCCCTGGTTTCTCTCGCCTCTCTCTGTTCCCTGGCTTTCCTCTTTTCTATGAAATCTCTCTTTTCCCTATTTCCAATCAACCCTCTCTTTTCCCTCTTCCCCCCTCGCCAGTCTCTTTCCCCTGGTTTATCTCGCCTCTCTCTTTCCCTCGCCAGTCTCTGTTACCTCTCTTCCCTCGGTGTCTAATTCTTCCCACTTTCACTCACCTCCTTCTTTTCCATTAACTCTCTCTTGTCCTTGTTTTCCCTCGCCTGTCTCTTTCCCCCTGCTTTGCCATGACTCTCTCTTTTCCAACTTTTCCCTCGCCTGTCACCTTTCCCTCCTTTTCCTCGCCAGTCTCTGTTACCTCTCTTCCCTCTAGGTCTAATTTTTCCACTTTCCCTCGCCTCTCTCTTTTCCCTGTTATTCGTCAACTCTGTTATCCCTCTTTTCCCTCGCCAGTCTCTTTCCCCTGGTTTCTCTCGCCTCTCTCT
>NC_068968.1:28527761-28617366 GCF_026419915.1 Harpia harpyja | reverse complement strand
AGGCGAGATAAACCAGGGGAAAGAGACTGGCGAGGGGGAAAGAGGGAACAGAGAGAGTTGATTGGAAATAGGGAAAAGAGAGATTTCATAGAAAAGAGGAAAGCCAGGGAACAGAGAGAGGCGAGAGAAACCAGGGGAAAGAGACTGGCGAGGGAAAAGAGGGATAACAGAGTTGACGAATAACAGGGAAAAGAGAGAGGCGAGGGAAAGTGGAAAAATTAGACCTAGAGGGAAGAGAGGTAAAAGAGAGAGGGGAGGGCAACGAGGGACAACAGAGAATTGAGGAATGAGAGGGGAAATAGGGAGTCGGGTGAAAGTGGGAAGAATTGGACACCGAGGGAAGAGAGGTAACAGAGACTGGCGAGGAAAAGGAGGGAAAGGTGACTGGCGAGGGAAAAGTTGGAAAAGAGAGAGTCATGGCAAAGCAGGGGAAAAGAGACAGGCGAGGGAAAACAAGGACAAGAGAGTTAATGGAAAAGAAGGAGGTGAGTGAAAGTGGGAAGAATTAGACACCGAGGGAAGAGAGGTGACAGAGACTGGCGAGGGAAAGAGAGAGGCGAGATAAACCAGGGGAAAGAGACTGGCGAGGGGGGAAGAGGGAAAAGAGAGGGTTGATTGGAAATAGGGAAAAGAGAGATTTCATAGAAAAGAGGAAAGCCAGGGAACAGAGAGAGGCGAGAGAAACCAGGGGAAAGAGACTGGCGAGGGAAAAGAGGGATAACAGAGTTGACGAATAACACGGAAAAGAGAGAGGCGAGGGAAAGTGGAAAAATTAGACCTAGAGGGAAGAGAGGTAAAAGAGAGAGGGGAGGGCAACGAGGGACAACAGAGAATTGAGGAATGAGAGGGGAAAGAGGGAGTCGGGTGAAAGTGGGAAGAATTGGACACCGAGGGAAGAGAGGTAACAGAGACTGGCGAGGAAAAGGAGGGAAAGGTGACTGGCGAGGGAAAAGTTGGAAAAGAGAGAGTCATGGCAAAGCAGGGGAAAAGAGACAGGCGAGGGAAAACAAGGACAAGAGAGTTAATGGAAAAGAAGGAGGTGAGTGAAAGTGGGAAGAATTAGACACCGAGGGAAGAGAGGTAACAGAGACTGGCGAGGGAAAGAGAGAGGCGAGATAAACCAGGGGAAAGAGACTGGCGAGGGGGGAAGAGGGAAAAGAGAGGGTTGATTGGAAATAGGGAAAAGAGAGATTTCATAGAAAAGAGGAAAGCCAGGGAACAGAGAGAGGCGAGAGAAACCAGGGGAAAGAGACCGGCGAGGGAAAAGAGGGATAACAGAGTTGACGAATAACAGGGAAAAGAGAGAGGCGAGGGAAAGTGGAAAAATTAGACCTAGAGGGAAGAGAGGTAACAGAGACTGGCAAGGAAAAGGAGGGAAAGGTGACTGGCGAGGGAAAAGTTGGAAAAGAGAGAGTCATGGCAAAGCAGGGGGAAAGAGACAGGCGAGGGAAAACAAGGACAAGAGAGTTAATGGAAAAGAAGGAGGTGAGTGAAAGTGGGAAGAATTAGACACCGAGGGAAGAGAGGTAACAGAGACTGGCGAGGGAAAGAGAGAGGCAAGACAAACCAGGGGAACGAGACTGGCGAGGGGGGAAGAGGGAAAAGAGAGGGTTGATTGGAAATAGGGAAAAGAGAGATTTCATAGAAAAGAGGAAAGCCAGGGAACAGAGAGAGGCGAGAGAAACCAGGGGAAAGAGACTGGCGAGGGGGGAAGAGGGAACAGAGAGAGTTGATTGGAAATAGGGAAAAGAGAGATTTCATAGAAAAGAGGAAAGCCAGGGAACAGAGAGAGGCGAGAGAAACCAGGGGAAAGAGACTGGCGAGGGGGGAAGAGGGAACAGAGAGAGTTGATTGGAAATAGGGAAAAGAGAGATTTCATAGAAAAGAGGAAAGCCAGGGAACAGAGAGAGGCGAGAGAAACCAGGGGAAAGAGACTGGCGAGGGAAAAGAGGGATAACAGAGTTGACGAATAACAGGGGAAAGAGAGAGGCGAGGGAAAGTGGAAAAATTAGACCTAGAGGGAAGAGAGGTAAAAGAGAGAGGGGAGGGCAAGGAGGGACAACAGAGAATTGAGGAATGAGAGGGGAAAGAGGGAGTCGGGTGAAAGTGGGAAGAATTGGACACCGAGGGAAGAGAGGTAACAGAGACTGGCGAGGAAAAGGAGGGAAAGGTGACTGGCGAGGGAAAAGTTGGAAAAGAGAGAGTCATGGCAAAGCAGGGGAAAAGAGACAGGCGAGGGAAAACAAGGACAAGAGAGTTAATGGAAAAGAAGGAGGTGAGTGAAAGTGGGAAGAATTAGACACCGAGGGAAGAGAGGTAACAGAGACTGGCGAGGGAAAGAGAGAGGCGAGATAAACCAGGGGAAAGAGACTGGCGAGGGGGGAAGAGGGAAAAGAGAGGGTTGATTGGAAATAGGGAAAAGAGAGATTTCATAGAAAAGAGGAAAGCCAGGGAACAGAGAGAGGCGAGAGAAACCAGGGGAAAGAGACTGGCGAGGGGGGAAGAGGGAAAAGAGAGGGTTGATTGGAAATAGGGAAAAGAGAGATTTCATAGAAAAGAGGAAAGCCAGGGAACAGAGAGAGGCGAGAGAAACCAGGGGAAAGAGACTGGCGAGGGAAAAGAGGGATAACAGAGTTGACGAATAACAGGGAAAAGAGAGAGGCGAGGGAAAGTGGAAAAATTAGACCTAGAGGGAAGAGAGGTAAAAGAGAGAGGGGAGGGCAACGAGGGACAACAGAGAATTGAGGAATGAGAGGGGAAAGAGGGAGTCGGGTGAAAGTGGGAAGAATTGGACACCGAGGGAAGAGAGGTAACAGAGACTGGCGAGGAAAAGGAGGGAAAGGTGACTGGCGAGGGAAAAGTTGGAAAAGAGAGAGTCATGGCAAAGCAGGGGGAAAGAGACAGGCGAGGGAAAACAAGGACAAGAGAGAGTTCATGGAAAAGAGAGGGGCGAGGGAAAGTGGGAAGAATTAGACACCGAGGGAAGAGAGGTAACAGAGACTGGCGAGGGAAAGAGAGAGGCAAGACAAACCAGGGGAAAGAGACTGGCGAGGGGGGAAGAGGGAAAAGAGAGGGTTGATTGGAAATAGGGAAAAGAGAGATTTCATAGAAAAGAGGAAAGCCAGGGAACAGAGAGAGGCGAGAGAAACCAGGGGAAAGAGACTGGCGAGGGGGGAAGAGGGAACAGAGAGAGTTGATTGGAAATAGGGAAAAGAGAGATTTCATAGAAAAGAGGAAAGCCAGGGAACAGAGAGAGGCGAGAGAAACCAGGGGAAAGAGACTGGCGAGGGGGGAAGAGGGAAAAGAGAGGGTTGATTGGAAATAGGGAAAAGAGAGATTTCATAGAAAAGAGGAAAGCCAGGGAACAGAGAGAGGCGAGAGAAACCAGGGGAAAGAGACCGGCGAGGGAAAAGAGGGATAACAGAGTTGACGAATAACAGGGAAAAGAGAGCGGCGAGGGAAAGTGGAAAAATTAGACCTAGAGGGAAGAGAGGTAACAGAGACTGGCGAGGAAAAGGAGGGAAAGGTGACTGGCGAGGGAAAAGTTGGAAAAGAGAGAGTCATGGCAAAGCAGGGGGAAAGAGACAGGCGAGGGAAAACAAGGACAAGAGAGTTAATGGAAAAGAAGGAGGTGAGTGAAAGTGGGAAGAATTAGACACCGAGGGAAGAGAGGTAACAGAGACTGGCGAGGAAAAGGAGGGAAAGGTGACTGGCGAGGGAAAAGTTGGAAAAGAGAGAGTCATGGCAAAGCAGGGGGAAAGAGACAGGCGAGGGAAAACAAGGACAAGAGAGTTAATGGAAAAGAGAGGGGCGAGGGAAAGTGGGAAGTATTAGACACCGAGGGAAGAGAGGTAACAGAGACTGGCGAGGGAAAGAGAGAGGCGAGATAAACCAGGGGAAAGAGACTGGCGAGGGGGGAAGAGGGAAAAGAGAGGGTTGAGGGAAAGCAGGGGAAAGAGACTATGGAGGGAAAGCAGAGGGAAAGAGACAGGCGAGGGAAAACAAGGACAAGAGAGAGTTAATGGAAAAGAGGGAGGCGAGTGAAAGTGGGAAGAATTAGACACCAAGGGAAGAGACGTAAAAGAGACTGGCGAGGGAAAGAGAGAGGCGAGATAAACCAGGGGAAAGAGACTGGCGAGGGGGGAAGAGGGAAAAGAGAGAGTTGACTGGAAATAGGGGAACGAGAGAGTTCATGGAAAAGAGGGAGTGGAGTGTAAGTGGGAAAATTAGGCACGGAGGGAATAGAGGTTAAAAGAGACTGGCGAGGGAAAGGAAGGAAAACTGACTGGCGAGGGGAAAGAGGGAAAAGAGAGGGCTGACTGGAAATAGGGAAAAGAGAGATTTCATAGAAAAGAGGAAAGCCAGGGAACAGAGAGAGGCGAGAGAAACCAGGGGAAAGAGACTGGCGAGGGAAAAGAGGGATAACAGAGTTGACGAATAACAGGGAAAAGAGAGAGGCGAGGGAAAGTGGAAAAATTAGACCTAGAGGGAAGAGAGGTAAAAGAGAGAGGGGAGGGCAACGAGGGACAACAGACTATTGAGGAATGAGAGGGGAAAGAGGGAGTCGGGTGAAAGTGGGAAGAATTGGACACCGAGGGAAGAGAGGTAACAGAGACTGGCGAGGAAAAGGAGGGAAAGGTGACTGGCGAGGGAAAAGTTGGAAAAGAGAGAGTCATGGCAAAGCAGGGGGAAAGAGACAGGCGAGGGAAAACAAGGACAAGAGAGAGTTCATGGAAAAGAGAGGGGCGAGGGAAAGTGGGAAGTATTAGACACCGAGGGAAGAGAGGTAACAGAGACTGGCGAGGGAAAGAGAGAGGCGAG
This sequence comes from Harpia harpyja, assembly GCF_026419915.1. NCBI lineage: Eukaryota > Metazoa > Chordata > Aves > Accipitriformes > Accipitridae > Harpia > Harpia harpyja. The sequence goes on along the minus strand of NC_068968.1, from coordinate 28,612,545 downwards.
ATAAACCAGGGGAAAGAGACTGGCGAGGGGGGAAGAGGGAAAAGAGAGGGTTGAGGGAAAGCAGGGGAAAGAGACAGGCGAGGGAAAACAAGGACAAGAGAGAGTTAATGGAAAAGAGGGAGGCGAGTGAAAGTGGGAAGAATTAGACACCAAGGGAAGAGAGGTAACAGAGACTGGCGAGGGAAAGAGAGAGGCGAGATAAACCAGGGGAAAGAGACTGGCGAGGGGGAAAGAGGGAACAGAGAGAGTTGATTGGAAATAGGGAAAAGAGAGATTTCATAGAAAAGAGGAAAGCCAGGGAACAGAGAGAGGCGAGAGAAACCAGGGGAAAGAGACTGGCGAGGGAAAAGAGGGATAACAGAGTTGACGAATAACAGGGAAAAGAGAGAGGCGAGGGAAAGTGGAAAAATTAGACCTAGAGGGAAGAGAGGTAACAGAGACTGGCGAGGAAAAGGAGGGAAAGGTGACTGGCGAGGGAAAAGTTGGAAAAGAGAGAGTCATGGCAAAGCAGGGGGAAAGAGACAGGCGAGGGAAAACAAGGACAAGAGAGTTAGTGGAAAAGAAATAGGTGAGTGAAAGTGGGAAGAATTAGACACCGAGGGAAGAGAGGTGACAGAGACTGGCGAGGGAAAGAGAGAGGCGAGATAAACCAGGGGAAAGAGACTGGCGAGGGGGGAAGAGGGAACAGAGAGAGTTGATTGGAAATAGGGAAAAGAGAGATTTCATAGAAAAGAGGAAAGCCAGGGAACAGAGAGGCGAGAGAAACCAGGGGAAAGAGACTGGCGAGGGAAAAGAGGGATAACAGAGTTGACGAATAACAGGGAAAAGAGAGAGGCGAGGGAAAGTGGAAAAATTAGACCTAGAGGGAAGAGAGGTAACAGAGACTGGCGAGGAAAAGGAGGGAAAGGTGACTGGCGAGAGGGTTGATTGGAAATAGGGAAAAGAGAGATTTCATAGAAAAGAGGAAAGCCAGGGAACAGAGAGAGGCGAGAGAAACCAGGGGAAAGAGACTGGCGAGGGAAAAGAGGGATAACAGAGTTGACGAATAACAGGGGAAAGAGAGAGGCGAGGGAAAGTGGAAAAATTAGACCTAGAGGGAAGAGAGGTAAAAGAGAGAGGGGAGGGCAACGAGGGACAACAGAGAATTGAGGAATGAGAGGGGAAAGAGGGAGTCGGGTGAAAGTGGGAAGAATTGGACACCGAGGGAAGAGAGGTAACAGAGACTGGCGAGGAAAAGGAGGGAAAGGTGACTGGCGAGGGAAAAGTTGGAAAAGAGAGAGTCATGGCAAAGCAGGGGAAAAGAGACAGGCGAGGGAAAACAAGGACAAGAGAGTTAATGGAAAAGAAGGAGGTGAGTGAAAGTGGGAAGAATTAGACACCGAGGGAAGAGAGGTAACAGAGACTGGCGAGGGAAAGAGAGAGGCGAGATAAACCAGGGGAAAGAGACTGGCGAGGGGGGAAGAGGGAAAAGAGAGGGTTGATTGGAAATAGGGAAAAGAGAGATTTCATAGAAAAGAGGAAAGCCAGGGAACAGAGAGAGGCGAGAGAAACCAGGGGAAAGAGACTGGCGAGGGAAAAGAGGGAACAGAGAGAGTTGATTGGAAATAGGGAAAAGAGAGATTTCATAGAAAAGAGGAAAGCCAGGGAACAGAGAGAGGCGAGAGAAACCAGGGGAAAGAGACTGGCGAGGGAAAAGAGGGATAACAGAGTTGACGAATAACAGGGAAAAGAGAGCGGCGAGGGAAAGTGGAAAAATTAGACCTAGATGGAAGAGAGGTAAAAGAGAGAGGGGAGGGCAACGAGGGACAACAGAGAATTGAGGAATGAGAGGGGAAAGAGGGAGTCGGGTGAAAGTGGGAAAAATTTGACACCGAGGGAAGAGAGGTAACAGAGACTGGCGAGGGAAAGAGAGAGGCGAGATAAACCAGGGGAAAGAGACTGGCGAGGGGGGAAGAGGGAAAAGAGAGAGTTGACTGGAAACAGGGGAACGAGAGAGTTCATGGAAAAGAGGGAGTGGAGTGTAAGTGGGAAGAATTAGACACGGAGGGAAGAGACGTAAAAGAGACTGGCGAGGGGAAAGAGGGAAAAGAGAGGGCTGACTGGAAATAGGGAAAAGAGAGATTTCATAGAAAAGAGGAAAGCCAGGGAACAGACAGTGGCGAGAGAAACCAGGGGAAAGAGACTGGCGAGGGAAAAGAGGGAAAACAGAGTTGACGAATAACAGGGAAAAGAGAGAGGCGAGGGAAAGTGGAAAAATTAGACCTAGAGGGAAGAGAAGTAAAAGAGAGAGGGGAGGGCAACGAGGGACAACAGAGAATTGAGGAATGAGAGGAGAAAGAGGGAGTCGGGTGAAAGTGGGAAGAATTGGACACCGAGGGAAGAGAGGTAACAGAGACTGGCGAGGAAAAGGAGGGCAAGGTGACTGGCGAGGGAAAAGTTGGAAAAGAGAGAGTCATGGCAAAGCAGGGGAAAAGAGACAGGCGAGGGAAAACAAGGACAAGAGAGTTAATGGAAAAGAAGGAGGTGAGTGAAAGTGGGAAGAATTAGACACCGAGGGAAGAGAGGTAACAGAGACTGGCGAGGGAAAGAGAGAGGCGAGATAAACCAGGGGAAAGAGACTGGCGAGGGGGGAAGAGGGAAAAGAGAGGGTTGATTGGAAATAGGGAAAAGAGAGATTTCATAGAAAAGAGGAAAGCCAGGGAACAGAGAGAGGCGAGAGAAACCAGGGGAAAGAGACTGGCGAGGGAAAAGAGGGATAACAGAGTTGACGAATAACAGGGAAAAGAGAGAGGCGAGGGAAAGTGGAAAAATTAGACCTAGAGGGAAGAGAGGTAAAAGAGAGAGGGGAGGGCAACGAGGGACAACAGAGAATTGAGGAATGAGAGGGGAAAGAGGGAGTCGGGTGAAAGTGGGAAGAATTGGACACCGAGGGAAGAGAGGTAACAGAGACTGGCGAGGAAAAGGAGGGAAAGGTGACTGGCGAGGGAAAAGTTGGAAAAGAGAGAGTCATGGCAAAGCAGGGGAAAAGAGACAGGCGAGGGAAAACAAGGACAAGAGAGTTAATGGAAAAGAAGGAGGTGAGTGAAAGTGGGAAGAATTAGACACCGAGGGAAGAGAGGTGACAGAGACTGGCGAGGGAAAGAGAGAGGCGAGATAAACCAGGGGAAAGAGACTGGCGAGGGGGGAAGAGGGAAAAGAGAGGGTTGATTGGAAATAGGGAAAAGAGAGATTTCATAGAAAAGAGGAAAGCCAGGGAACAGAGAGAGGCGAGAGAAACCAGGGGAAAGAGACTGGCGAGGGAAAAGAGGGATAACAGAGTTGACGAATAACACGGAAAAGAGAGAGGCGAGGGAAAGTGGAAAAATTAGACCTAGAGGGAAGAGAGGTAAAAGAGAGAGGGGAGGGCAACGAGGGACAACAGAGAATTGAGGAATGAGAGGGGAAAGAGGGAGTCGGGTGAAAGTGGGAAGAATTGGACACCGAGGGAAGAGAGGTAACAGAGACTGGCGAGGAAAAGGAGGGCAAGGTGACTGGCGAGGGAAAAGTTGGAAAAGAGAGAGTCATGGCAAAGCAGGGGAAAAGAGACAGGCGAGGGAAAACAAGGACAAGAGAGTTAATGGAAAAGAAGGAGGTGAGTGAAAGTGGGAAGAATTAGACACCGAGGGAAGAGAGGTAACAGAGACTGGCGAGGGAAAGAGAGAGGCGAGATAAACCAGGGGAAAGAGACTGGCGAGGGGGGAAGAGGGAAAAGAGAGGGTTGATTGGAAATAGGGAAAAGAGAGATTTCATAGAAAAGAGGAAAGCCAGGGAACAGAGAGAGGCGAGAGAAACCAGGGGAAAGAGACCGGCGAGGGAAAAGAGGGATAACAGAGTTGACGAATAACAGGGAAAAGAGAGCGGCGAGGGAAAGTGGAAAAATTAGACCTAGAGGGAAGAGAGGTAACAGAGACTGGCAAGGAAAAGGAGGGAAAGGTGACTGGCGAGGGAAAAGTTGGAAAAGAGAGAGTCATGGCAAAGCAGGGGGAAAGAGACAGGCGAGGGAAAACAAGGACAAGAGAGTTAATGGAAAAGAAGGAGGTGAGTGAAAGTGGGAAGAATTAGACACCGAGGGAAGAGAGGTAACAGAGACTGGCGAGGGAAAGAGAGAGGCAAGACAAACCAGGGGAACGAGACTGGCGAGGGGGGAAGAGGGAAAAGAGAGGGTTGATTGGAAATAGGGAAAAGAGAGATTTCATAGAAAAGAGGAAAGCCAGGGAACAGAGAGAAGCGAGAGAAACCAGGGGAAAGAGACTGGCGAGGGGGGAAGAGGGAACAGAGAGAGTTGATTGGAAATAGGGAAAAGAGAGATTTCATAGAAAAGAGGAAAGCCAGGGAACAGAGAGAGGCGAGAGAAACCAGGGGAAAGAGACTGGCGAGGGGGGAAGAGGGAACAGAGAGAGTTGATTGGAAATAGGGAAAAGAGAGATTTCATAGAAAAGAGGAAAGCCAGGGAACAGAGAGAGGCGAGAGAAACCAGGGGAAAGAGACTGGCGAGGGAAAAGAGGGATAACAGAGTTGACGAATAACAGGGGAAAGAGAGAGGCGAGGGAAAGTGGAAAAATTAGACCTAGAGGGAAGAGAGGTAAAAGAGAGAGGGGAGGGCAACGAGGGACAACAGAGAATTGAGGAATGAGAGGGGAAAGAGGGAGTCGGGTGAAAGTGGGAAGAATTGGACACCGAGGGAAGAGAGGTAACAGAGACTGGCGAGGAAAAGGAGGGAAAGGTGACTGGCGAGGGAAAAGTTGGAAAAGAGAGAGTCATGGCAAAGCAGGGGAAAAGAGACAGGCGAGGGAAAACAAGGACAAGAGAGTTAATGGAAAAGAAGGAGGTGAGTGAAAGTGGGAAGAATTAGACACCGAGGGAAGAGAGGTAACAGAGACTGGCGAGGGAAAGAGAGAGGCGAGATAAACCAGGGGAAAGAGACTGGCGAGGGGGGAAGAGGGAAAAGAGAGGGTTGATTGGAAATAGGGAAAAGAGAGATTTCATAGAAAAGAGGAAAGCCAGGGAACAGAGAGAGGCGAGAGAAACCAGGGGAAAGAGACTGGCGAGGGGGGAAGAGGGAAAAGAGAGGGTTGATTGGAAATAGGGAAAAGAGAGATTTCATAGAAAAGAGGAAAGCCAGGGAACAGAGAGAGGCGAGAGAAACCAGGGGAAAGAGACTGGCGAGGGAAAAGAGGGATAACAGAGTTGACGAATAACAGGGAAAAGAGAGCGGCGAGGGAAAGTGGAAAAATTAGACCTAGATGGAAGAGAGGTAAAAGAGAGAGGGGAGGGCAACGAGGGACAACAGAGAATTGAGGAATGAGAGGGGAAATAGGGAGTCGGGTGAAAGTGGGAAGAATTTGACACCGAGGGAAGAGAGGTAACAGAGACTGGCGAGGGAAAGAGAGAGGCGAGATAAACCAGGGGAAAGAGACTGGCGAGGGGGGAAGAGGGAAAAGAGAGAGTTGACTGGAAATAGGGGAACGAGAGAGTTCATGGAAAAGAGGGAGTGGAGTGTAAGTGGGAAGAATTAGACACGGAGGGAAGAGACGTAAAAGAGACTGGCGAGGGGAAAGAGGGAAAAGAGAGGGCTGACTGGAAATAGGGAAAAGAGAGATTTCATAGAAAAGAGGAAAGCCAGGGAACAGACAGTGGCGAGAGAAACCAGGGGAAAGAGACTGGCGAGGGAAAAGAGGGATAACAGAGTTGACGAATAACAGGGAAAAGAGAGAGGCGAGGGAAAGTGGAAAAATTAGACCTAGAGGGAAGAGAAGTAAAAGAGAGAGGGGAGGGCAACGAGGGACAACAGAGAATTGAGGAATGAGAGGAGAAAGAGGGAGTCGGGTGAAAGTGGGAAGAATTGGACACCGAGGGAAGAGAGGTAACAGAGACTGGCGAGGAAAAGGAGGGCAAGGTGACTGGCGAGGGAAAAGTTGGAAAAGAGAGAGTCATGGCAAAGCAGGGGAAAAGAGACAGGCGAGGGAAAACAAGGACAAGAGAGTTAATGGAAAAGAAGGAGGTGAGTGAAAGTGGGAAGAATTAGACACCGAGGGAAGAGAGGTAACAGAGACTGGCGAGGGAAAGAGAGAGGCGAGATAAACCAGGGGAAAGAGACTGGCGAGGGGGGAAGAGGGAAAAGAGAGGGTTGATTGGAAATAGGGAAAAGAGAGATTTCATAGAAAAGAGGAAAGCCAGGGAACAGAGAGAGGCGAGAGAAACCAGGGGAAAGAGACTGGCGAGGGAAAAGAGGGATAACAGAGTTGACGAATAACAGGGAAAAGAGAGAGGCGAGGGAAAGTGGAAAAATTAGACCTAGAGGGAAGAGAGGTAAAAGAGAGAGGGGAGGGCAACGAGGGACAACAGAGAATTGAGGAATGAGAGGGGAAAGAGGGAGTCGGGTGAAAGTGGGAAGAATTGGACACCGAGGGAAGAGAGGTAACAGAGACTGGCGAGGAAAAGGAGGGAAAGGTGACTGGCGAGGGAAAAGTTGGAAAAGAGAGAGTCATGGCAAAGCAGGGGAAAAGAGACAGGCGAGGGAAAACAAGGACAAGAGAGTTAATGGAAAAGAAGGAGGTGAGTGAAAGTGGGAAGAATTAGACACCGAGGGAAGAGAGGTGACAGAGACTGGCGAGGGAAAGAGAGAGGCGAGATAAACCAGGGGAAAGAGACTGGAGAGGGGGGAAGAGGGAAAAGAGAGGGTTGATTGGAAATAGGGAAAAGAGAGATTTCATAGAAAAGAGGAAAGCCAGGGAACAGAGAGAGGCGAGAGAAACCAGGGGAAAGAGACTGGCGAGGGAAAAGAGGGATAACAGAGTTGACGAATAACACGGAAAAGAGAGAGGCGAGGGAAAGTGGAAAAATTAGACCTAGAGGGAAGAGAGGTAAAAGAGAGAGGGGAGGGCAACGAGGGACAACAGAGAATTGAGGAATGAGAGGGGAAAGAGGGAGTCGGGTGAAAGTGGGAAGAATTGGACACCGAGGGAAGAGAGGTAACAGAGACTGGCGAGGAAAAGGAGGGAAAGGTGACTGGCGAGGGAAAAGTTGGAAAAGAGAGAGTCATGGCAAAGCAGGGGAAAAGAGACAGGCGAGGGAAAACAAGGACAAGAGAGTTAATGGAAAAGAAGGAGGTGAGTGAAAGTGGGAAGAATTAGACACCGAGGGAAGAGAGGTAACAGAGACTGGCGAGGGAAAGAGAGAGGCGAGATAAACCAGGGGAAAGAGACTGGCGAGGGGGGAAGAGGGAAAAGAGAGGGTTGATTGGAAATAGGGAAAAGAGAGATTTCATAGAAAAGAGGAAAGCCAGGGAACAGAGAGAGGCGAGAGAAACCAGGGGAAAGAGACCGGCGAGGGAAAAGAGGGATAACAGAGTTGACGAATAACAGGGAAAAGAGAGCGGCGAGGGAAAGTGGAAAAATTAGACCTAGAGGGAAGAGAGGTAACAGAGACTGGCAAGGAAAAGGAGGGAAAGGTGACTGGCGAGGGAAAAGTTGGAAAAGAGAGAGTCATGGCAAAGCAGGGGGAAAGAGACAGGCGAGGGAAAACAAGGACAAGAGAGTTAATGGAAAAGAAGGAGGTGAGTGAAAGTGGGAAGAATTAGACACCGAGGGAAGAGAGGTAACAGAGACTGGCGAGGGAAAGAGAGAGGCAAGACAAACCAGGGGAACGAGACTGGCGAGGGGGGAAGAGGGAAAAGAGAGGGTTGATTGGAAATAGGGAAAAGAGAGATTTCATAGAAAAGAGGAAAGCCAGGGAACAGAGAGAAGCGAGAGAAACCAGGGGAAAGAGACTGGCGAGGGGGGAAGAGGGAACAGAGAGAGTTGATTGGAAATAGGGAAAAGAGAGATTTCATAGAAAAGAGGAAAGCCAGGGAACAGAGAGAGGCGAGAGAAACCAGGGGAAAGAGACTGGCGAGGGGGGAAGAGGGAACAGAGAGAGTTGATTGGAAATAGGGAAAAGAGAGATTTCATAGAAAAGAGGAAAGCCAGGGAACAGAGAGAGGCGAGAGAAACCAGGGGAAAGAGACTGGCGAGGGAAAAGAGGGATAACAGAGTTGACGAATAACAGGGGAAAGAGAGAGGCGAGGGAAAGTGGAAAAATTAGACCTAGAGGGGAGAGAGGTAAAAGAGAGAGGGGAGGGCAACGAGGGACAACAGAGAATTGAGGAATGAGAGGGGAAAGAGGGAGTCGGGTGAAAGTGGGAAGAATTGGACACCGAGGGAAGAGAGGTAACAGAGACTGGCGAGGAAAAGGAGGGAAAGGTGACTGGCGAGGGAAAAGTTGGAAAAGAGAGAGTCATGGCAAAGCAGGGGAAAAGAGACAGGCGAGGGAAAACAAGGACAAGAGAGTTAATGGAAAAGAAGGAGGTGAGTGAAAGTGGGAAGAATTAGACACCGAGGGAAGAGAGGTAACAGAGACTGGCGAGGGAAAGAGAGAGGCGAGATAAACCAGGGGAAAGAGACTGGCGAGGGGGGAAGAGGGAAAAGAGAGGGTTGATTGGAAATAGGGAAAAGAGAGATTTCATAGAAAAGAGGAAAGCCAGGGAACAGAGAGAGGCGAGAGAAACCAGGGGAAAGAGACTGGCGAGGGGGGAAGAGGGAAAAGAGAGGGTTGATTGGAAATAGGGAAAAGAGAGATTTCATAGAAAAGAGGAAAGCCAGGGAACAGAGAGAGGCGAGAGAAACCAGGGGAAAGAGACTGGCGAGGGAAAAGAGGGATAACAGAGTTGACGAATAACAGGGAAAAGAGAGAGGCGAGGGAAAGTGGAAAAATTAGACCTAGAGGGAAGAGAGGTAAAAGAGAGAGGGGAGGGCAACGAGGGACAACAGAGAATTGAGGAATGAGAGGGGAAAGAGGGAGTCGGGTGAAAGTGGGAAGAATTGGACACCGAGGGAAGAGAGGTAACAGAGACTGGCGAGGAAAAGGAGGGAAAGGTGACTGGCGAGGGAAAAGTTGGAAAAGAGAGAGTCATGGCAAAGCAGGGGGAAAGAGACAGGCGAGGGAAAACAAGGACAAGAGAGAGTTCATGGAAAAGAGAGGGGCGAGGGAAAGTGGGAAGAATTAGACACCGAGGGAAGAGAGGTAACAGAGACTGGCGAGGGAAAGAGAGAGGCAAGACAAACCAGGGGAAAGAGACTGGCGAGGGGGGAAGAGGGAAAAGAGAGGGTTGATTGGAAATAGGGAAAAGAGAGATTTCATAGAAAAGAGGAAAGCCAGGGAACAGAGAGAGGCGAGAGAAACCAGGGGAAAGAGACTGGCGAGGGAAAAGAGGGATAACAGAGTTGACGAATAACACGGAAAAGAGAGAGGCGAGGGAAAGTGGAAAAATTAGACCTAGAGGGAAGAGAGGTAAAAGAGAGAGGGGAGGGCAACGAGGGACAACAGAGAATTGAGGAATGAGAGGGGAAAGAGGGAGTCGGGTGAAAGTGGGAAGAATTGGACACCGAGGGAAGAGAGGTAACAGAGACTGGCGAGGAAAAGGAGGGAAAGGTGACTGGCGAGGGAAAAGTTGGAAAAGAGAGAGTCATGGCAAAGCAGGGGAAAAGAGACAGGCGAGGGAAAACAAGGACAAGAGAGTTAATGGAAAAGAAGGAGGTGAGTGAAAGTGGGAAGAATTAGACACCGAGGGAAGAGAGGTAACAGAGACTGGCGAGGGAAAGAGAGAGGCGAGATAAACCAGGGGAAAGAGACTGGCGAGGGGGGAAGAGGGAAAAGAGAGGGTTGATTGGAAATAGGGAAAAGAGAGATTTCATAGAAAAGAGGAAAGCCAGGGAACAGAGAGAGGCGAGAGAAACCAGGGGAAAGAGACCGGCGAGGGAAAAGAGGGATAACAGAGTTGACGAATAACAGGGAAAAGAGAGCGGCGAGGGAAAGTGGAAAAATTAGACCTAGAGGGAAGAGAGGTAACAGAGACTGGCAAGGAAAAGGAGGGAAAGGTGACTGGCGAGGGAAAAGTTGGAAAAGAGAGAGTCATGGCAAAGCAGGGGGAAAGAGACAGGCGAGGGAAAACAAGGACAAGAGAGTTAATGGAAAAGAAGGAGGTGAGTGAAAGTGGGAAGAATTAGACACCGAGGGAAGAGAGGTAACAGAGACTGGCGAGGGAAAGAGAGAGGCAAGACAAACCAGGGGAACGAGACTGGCGAGGGGGGAAGAGGGAAAAGAGAGGGTTGATTGGAAATAGGGAAAAGAGAGATTTCATAGAAAAGAGGAAAGCCAGGGAACAGAGAGAGGCGAGAGAAACCAGGGGAAAGAGACTGGCGAGGGGGGAAGAGGGAACAGAGAGAGTTGATTGGAAATAGGGAAAAGAGAGATTTCATAGAAAAGAGGAAAGCCAGGGAACAGAGAGAGGCGAGAGAAACCAGGGGAAAGAGACTGGCGAGGGGGGAAGAGGGAACAGAGAGAGTTGATTGGAAATAGGGAAAAGAGAGATTTCATAGAAAAGAGGAAAGCCAGGGAACAGAGAGAGGCGAGAGAAACCAGGGGAAAGAGACTGGCGAGGGAAAAGAGGGATAACAGAGTTGACGAATAACAGGGGAAAGAGAGAGGCGAGGGAAAGTGGAAAAATTAGACCTAGAGGGAAGAGAGGTAAAAGAGAGAGGGGAGGGCAACGAGGGACAACAGAGAATTGAGGAATGAGAGGGGAAAGAGGGAGTCGGGTGAAAGTGGGAAGAATTGGACACCGAGGGAAGAGAGGTAACAGAGACTGGCGAGGAAAAGGAGGGAAAGGTGACTGGCGAGGGAAAAGTTGGAAAAGAGAGAGTCATGGCAAAGCAGGGGAAAAGAGACAGGCGAGGGAAAACAAGGACAAGAGAGTTAATGGAAAAGAAGGAGGTGAGTGAAAGTGGGAAGAATTAGACACCGAGGGAAGAGAGGTAACAGAGACTGGCGAGGGAAAGAGAGAGGCGAGATAAACCAGGGGAAAGAGACTGGCGAGGGGGGAAGAGGGAAAAGAGAGGGTTGATTGGAAATAGGGAAAAGAGAGATTTCATAGAAAAGAGGAAAGCCAGGGAACAGAGAGAGGCGAGAGAAACCAGGGGAAAGAGACTGGCGAGGGGGGAAGAGGGAAAAGAGAGGGTTGATTGGAAATAGGGAAAAGAGAGATTTCATAGAAAAGAGGAAAGCCAGGGAACAGAGAGAGGCGAGAGAAACCAGGGGAAAGAGACTGGCGAGGGAAAAGAGGGATAACAGAGTTGACGAATAACAGGGAAAAGAGAGAGGCGAGGGAAAGTGGAAAAATTAGACCTAGAGGGAAGAGAGGTAAAAGAGAGAGGGGAGGGCAACGAGGGACAACAGAGAATTGAGGAATGAGAGGGGAAAGAGGGAGTCGGGTGAAAGTGGGAAGAATTGGACACCGAGGGAAGAGAGGTAACAGAGACTGGCGAGGAAAAGGAGGGAAAGGTGACTGGCGAGGGAAAAGTTGGAAAAGAGAGAGTCATGGCAAAGCAGGGGGAAAGAGACAGGCGAGGGAAAACAAGGACAAGAGAGAGTTCATGGAAAAGAGAGGGGCGAGGGAAAGTGGGAAGAATTAGACACCGAGGGAAGAGAGGTAACAGAGACTGGCGAGGGAAAGAGAGAGGCAAGACAAACCAGGGGAAAGAGACTGGCGAGGGGGGAAGAGGGAAAAGAGAGGGTTGATTGGAAATAGGGAAAAGAGAGATTTCATAGAAAAGAGGAAAGCCAGGGAACAGAGAGAGGCGAGAGAAACCAGGGGAAAGAGACTGGCGAGGGGGGAAGAGGGAACAGAGAGAGTTGATTGGAAATAGGGAAAAGAGAGATTTCATAGAAAAGAGGAAAGCCAGGGAACAGAGAGAGGCGAGAGAAACCAGGGGAAAGAGACTGGCGAGGGAAAAGAGGGATAACAGAGTTGACGAATAACAGGGGAAAGAGAGAGGCGAGGGAAAGTGGAAAAATTAGACCTAGAGGGAAGAGAGGTAAAAGAGAGAGGGGAGGGCAACGAGGGACAACAGAGAATTGAGGAATGAGAGGGGAAAGAGGGAGTCGGGTGAAAGTGGGAAGAATTGGACACCGAGGGAAGAGAGGTAACAGAGACTGGCGAGGAAAAGGAGGGAAAGGTGACTGGCGAGGGAAAAGTTGGAAAAGAGAGAGTCATGGCAAAGCAGGGGAAAAGAGACAGGCGAGGGAAAACAAGGACAAGAGAGTTAATGGAAAAGAAGGAGGTGAGTGAAAGTGGGAAGAATTAGACACCGAGGGAAGAGAGGTAACAGAGACTGGCGAGGGAAAGAGAGAGGCGAGATAAACCAGGGGAAAGAGACTGGCGAGGGGGGAAGAGGGAAAAGAGAGGGTTGATTGGAAATAGGGAAAAGAGAGATTTCATAGAAAAGAGGAAAGCCAGGGAACAGAGAGAGGCGAGAGAAACCAGGGGAAAGAGACCGGCGAGGGAAAAGAGGGATAACAGAGTTGACGAATAACAGGGAAAAGAGAGCGGCGAGGGAAAGTGGAAAAATTAGACCTAGAGGGAAGAGAGGTAACAGAGACTGGCAAGGAAAAGGAGGGAAAGGTGACTGGCGAGGGAAAAGTTGGAAAAGAGAGAGTCATGGCAAAGCAGGGGGAAAGAGACAGGCGAGGGAAAACAAGGACAAGAGAGTTAATGGAAAAGAAGGAGGTGAGTGAAAGTGGGAAGAATTAGACACCGAGGGAAGAGAGGTAACAGAGACTGGCGAGGGAAAGAGAGAGGCAAGACAAACCAGGGGAACGAGACTGGCGAGGGGGGAAGAGGGAAAAGAGAGGGTTGATTGGAAATAGGGAAAAGAGAGATTTCATAGAAAAGAGGAAAGCCAGGGAACAGAGAGAGGCGAGAGAAACCAGGGGAAAGAGACTGGCGAGGGGGGAAGAGGGAACAGAGAGAGTTGATTGGAAATAGGGAAAAGAGAGATTTCATAGAAAAGAGGAAAGCCAGGGAACAGAGAGAGGCGAGAGAAACCAGGGGAAAGAGACTGGCGAGGGGGGAAGAGGGAACAGAGAGAGTTGATTGGAAATAGGGAAAAGAGAGATTTCATAGAAAAGAGGAAAGCCAGGGAACAGAGAGAGGCGAGAGAAACCAGGGGAAAGAGACTGGCGAGGGAAAAGAGGGATAACAGAGTTGACGAATAACAGGGGAAAGAGAGAGGCGAGGGAAAGTGGAAAAATTAGACCTAGAGGGAAGAGAGGTAAAAGAGAGAGGGGAGGGCAACGAGGGACAACAGAGAATTGAGGAATGAGAGGGGAAAGAGGGAGTCGGGTGAAAGTGGGAAGAATTGGACACCGAGGGAAGAGAGGTAACAGAGACTGGCGAGGAAAAGGAGGGAAAGGTGACTGGCGAGGGAAAAGTTGGAAAAGAGAGAGTCATGGCAAAGCAGGGGAAAAGAGACAGGCGAGGGAAAACAAGGACAAGAGAGTTAATGGAAAAGAAGGAGGTGAGTGAAAGTGGGAAGAATTAGACACCGAGGGAAGAGAGGTAACAGAGACTGGCGAGGGAAAGAGAGAGGCGAGATAAACCAGGGGAAAGAGACTGGCGAGGGGGGAAGAGGGAAAAGAGAGGGTTGATTGGAAATAGGGAAAAGAGAGATTTCATAGAAAAGAGGAAAGCCAGGGAACAGAGAGAGGCGAGAGAAACCAGGGGAAAGAGACTGGCGAGGGGGGAAGAGGGAAAAGAGAGGGTTGATTGGAAATAGGGAAAAGAGAGATTTCATAGAAAAGAGGAAAGCCAGGGAACAGAGAGAGGCGAGAGAAACCAGGGGAAAGAGACTGGCGAGGGAAAAGAGGGATAACAGAGTTGACGAATAACAGGGAAAAGAGAGAGGCGAGGGAAAGTGGAAAAATTAGACCTAGAGGGAAGAGAGGTAAAAGAGAGAGGGGAGGGCAACGAGGGACAACAGAGAATTGAGGAATGAGAGGGGAAAGAGGGAGTCGGGTGAAAGTGGGAAGAATTGGACACCGAGGGAAGAGAGGTAACAGAGACTGGCGAGGAAAAGGAGGGAAAGGTGACTGGCGAGGGAAAAGTTGGAAAAGAGAGAGTCATGGCAAAGCAGGGGGAAAGAGACAGGCGAGGGAAAACAAGGACAAGAGAGAGTTCATGGAAAAGAGAGGGGCGAGGGAAAGTGGGAAGAATTAGACACCGAGGGAAGAGAGGTAACAGAGACTGGCGAGGGAAAGAGAGAGGCAAGACAAACCAGGGGAAAGAGACTGGCGAGGGGGGAAGAGGGAAAAGAGAGGGTTGATTGGAAATAGGGAAAAGAGAGATTTCATAGAAAAGAGGAAAGCCAGGGAACAGAGAGAGGCGAGAGAAACCAGGGGAAAGAGACTGGCGAGGGGGGAAGAGGGATAACAGAGTTGACGAATAACAGGGGAAAGAGAGAGGCGAGGGAAAGTGGAAAAATTAGACCTAGAGGGAAGAGAGGTAAAAGAGAGAGGGGAGGGCAACGAGGGACAACAGAGAATTGAGGAATGAGAGGGGAAAGAGGGAGTCGGGTGAAAGTGGGAAGAACTGGACACCGAGGGAAGAGAGGTAACAGAGACTGGCGAGGAAAAGGAGGGAAAGGTGACTGGCGAGGGAAAAGTTGGAAAAGAGAGAGTCATGGCAAAGCAGGGGAAAAGAGACAGGCGAGGGAAAACAAGGACAAGAGAGTTAATGGAAAAGAAGGAGGTGAGTGAAAGTGGGAAGAATTAGACACCGAGGGAAGAGAGGTGACAGAGACTGGCGAGGGAAAGAGAGAGGCGAGATAAACCAGGGGAAAGAGACTGGCGAGGGGGGAAGAGGGAAAAGAGAGGGTTGATTGGAAATAGGGAAAAGAGAGATTTCATAGAAAAGAGGAAAGCCAGGGAACAGAGAGAGGCGAGAGAAACCAGGGGAAAGAGACTGGCGAGGGAAAAGAGGGATAACAGAGTTGACGAATAACACGGAAAAGAGAGAGGCGAGGGAAAGTGGAAAAATTAGACCTAGAGGGAAGAGAGGTAAAAGAGAGAGGGGAGGGCAACGAGGGACAACAGAGAATTGAGGAATGAGAGGGGAAAGAGGGAGTCGGGTGAAAGTGGGAAGAATTGGACACCGAGGGAAGAGAGGTAACAGAGACTGGCGAGGAAAAGGAGGGAAAGGTGACTGGCGAGGGAAAAGTTGGAAAAGAGAGAGTCATGGCAAAGCAGGGGAAAAGAGACAGGCGAGGGAAAACAAGGACAAGAGAGTTAATGGAAAAGAAGGAGGTGAGTGAAAGTGGGAAGAATTAGACACCGAGGGAAGAGAGGTAACAGAGACTGGCGAGGGAAAGAGAGAGGCGAGATAAACCAGGGGAAAGAGACTGGCGAGGGGGGAAGAGGGAAAAGAGAGGGTTGATTGGAAATAGGGAAAAGAGAGATTTCATAGAAAAGAGGAAAGCCAGGGAACAGAGAGAGGCGAGAGAAACCAGGGGAAAGAGACCGGCGAGGGAAAAGAGGGATAACAGAGTTGACGAATAACAGGGAAAAGAGAGCGGCGAGGGAAAGTGGAAAAATTAGACCTAGAGGGAAGAGAGGTAACAGAGACTGGCAAGGAAAAGGAGGGAAAGGTGACTGGCGAGGGAAAAGTTGGAAAAGAGAGAGTCATGGCAAAGCAGGGGGAAAGAGACAGGCGAGGGAAAACAAGGACAAGAGAGTTAATGGAAAAGAAGGAGGTGAGTGAAAGTGGGAAGAATTAGACACCGAGGGAAGAGAGGTAACAGAGACTGGCGAGGGAAAGAGAGAGGCAAGACAAACCAGGGGAACGAGACTGGCGAGGGGGGAAGAGGGAAAAGAGAGGGTTGATTGGAAATAGGGAAAAGAGAGATTTCATAGAAAAGAGGAAAGCCAGGGAACAGAGAGAGGCGAGAGAAACCAGGGGAAAGAGACTGGCGAGGGGGGAAGAGGGAACAGAGAGAGTTGATTGGAAATAGGGAAAAGAGAGATTTCATAGAAAAGAGGAAAGCCAGGGAACAGAGAGAGGCGAGAGAAACCAGGGGAAAGAGACTGGCGAGGGGGGAAGAGGGAACAGAGAGAGTTGATTGGAAATAGGGAAAAGAGAGATTTCATAGAAAAGAGGAAAGCCAGGGAACAGAGAGAGGCGAGAGAAACCAGGGGAAAGAGACTGGCGAGGGAAAAGAGGGATAACAGAGTTGACGAATAACAGGGGAAAGAGAGAGGCGAGGGAAAGTGGAAAAATTAGACCTAGAGGGAAGAGAGGTAAAAGAGAGAGGGGAGGGCAACGAGGGACAACAGAGAATTGAGGAATGAGAGGGGAAAGAGGGAGTCGGGTGAAAGTGGGAAGAATTGGACACCGAGGGAAGAGAGGTAACAGAGACTGGCGAGGAAAAGGAGGGAAAGGTGACTGGCGAGGGAAAAGTTGGAAAAGAGAGAGTCATGGCAAAGCAGGGGAAAAGAGACAGGCGAGGGAAAACAAGGACAAGAGAGTTAATGGAAAAGAAGGAGGTGAGTGAAAGTGGGAAGAATTAGACACCGAGGGAAGAGAGGTAACAGAGACTGGCGAGGGAAAGAGAGAGGCGAGATAAACCAGGGGAAAGAGACTGGCGAGGGGGGAAGAGGGAAAAGAGAGGGTTGATTGGAAATAGGGAAAAGAGAGATTTCATAGAAAAGAGGAAAGCCAGGGAACAGAGAGAGGCGAGAGAAACCAGGGGAAAGAGACTGGCGAGGGGGGAAGAGGGAAAAGAGAGGGTTGATTGGAAATAGGGAAAAGAGAGATTTCATAGAAAAGAGGAAAGCCAGGGAACAGAGAGAGGCGAGAGAAACCAGGGGAAAGAGACTGGCGAGGGAAAAGAGGGATAACAGAGTTGACGAATAACAGGGAAAAGAGAGAGGCGAGGGAAAGTGGAAAAATTAGACCTAGAGGGAAGAGAGGTAAAAGAGAGAGGGGAGGGCAACGAGGGACAACAGAGAATTGAGGAATGAGAGGGGAAAGAGGGAGTCGGGTGAAAGTGGGAAGAATTGGACACCGAGGGAAGAGAGGTAACAGAGACTGGCGAGGAAAAGGAGGGAAAGGTGACTGGCGAGGGAAAAGTTGGAAAAGAGAGAGTCATGGCAAAGCAGGGGGAAAGAGACAGGCGAGGGAAAACAAGGACAAGAGAGAGTTCATGGAAAAGAGAGGGGCGAGGGAAAGTGGGAAGAATTAGACACCGAGGGAAGAGAGGTAACAGAGACTGGCGAGGGAAAGAGAGAGGCAAGACAAACCAGGGGAAAGAGACTGGCGAGGGGGGAAGAGGGAAAAGAGAGGGTTGATTGGAAATAGGGAAAAGAGAGATTTCATAGAAAAGAGGAAAGCCAGGGAACAGAGAGAGGCGAGAGAAACCAGGGGAAAGAGACTGGCGAGGGGGGAAGAGGGAACAGAGAGAGTTGATTGGAAATAGGGAAAAGAGAGATTTCATAGAAAAGAGGAAAGCCAGGGAACAGAGAGAGGCGAGAGAAACCAGGGGAAAGAGACTGGCGAGGGAAAAGAGGGATAACAGAGTTGACGAATAACAGGGGAAAGAGAGAGGCGAGGGAAAGTGGAAAAATTAGACCTAGAGGGAAGAGAGGTAAAAGAGAGAGGGGAGGGCAACGAGGGACAACAGAGAATTGAGGAATGAGAGGGGAAAGAGGGAGTCGGGTGAAAGTGGGAAGAATTGGACACCGAGGGAAGAGAGGTAACAGAGACTGGCGAGGAAAAGGAGGGAAAGGTGACTGGCGAGGGAAAAGTTGGAAAAGAGAGAGTCATGGCAAAGCAGGGGAAAAGAGACAGGCGAGGGAAAACAAGGACAAGAGAGTTAATGGAAAAGAAGGAGGTGAGTGAAAGTGGGAAGAATTAGACACCGAGGGAAGAGAGGTAACAGAGACTGGCGAGGGAAAGAGAGAGGCGAGATAAACCAGGGGAAAGAGACTGGCGAGGGGGGAAGAGGGAAAAGAGAGGGTTGATTGGAAATAGGGAAAAGAGAGATTTCATAGAAAAGAGGAAAGCCAGGGAACAGAGAGAGGCGAGAGAAACCAGGGGAAAGAGACTGGCGAGGGGGGAAGAGGGAAAAGAGAGGGTTGATTGGAAATAGGGAAAAGAGAGATTTCATAGAAAAGAGGAAAGCCAGGGAACAGAGAGAGGCGAGAGAAACCAGGGGAAAGAGACTGGCGAGGGGGGAAGAGGGAACAGAGAGAGTTGATTGGAAATAGGGAAAAGAGAGATTTCATAGAAAAGAGGAAAGCCAGGGAACAGAGAGAGGCGAGAGAAACCAGGGGAAAGAGACTGGCGAGGGAAAAGAGGGATAACAGAGTTGACGAATAACAGGGAAAAGAGAGAGGCGAGGGAAAGTGGAAAAATTAGACCTAGAGGGAAGAGAGGTAAAAGAGAGAGGGGAGGGCAACGAGGGACAACAGAGAATTGAGGAATGAGAGGGGAAAGAGGGAGTCGGGTGAAAGTGGGAAGAATTGGACACCGAGGGAAGAGAGGTAACAGAGACTGGCGAGGAAAAGGAGGGAAAGGTGACTGGCGAGGGAAAAGTTGGAAAAGAGAGAGTCATGGCAAAGCAGGGGGAAAGAGACAGGCGAGGGAAAACAAGGACAAGAGAGAGTTCATGGAAAAGAGAGGGGCGAGGGAAAGTGGGAAGAATTAGACACCGAGGGAAGAGAGGTAACAGAGACTGGCGAGGGAAAGAGAGAGGCGAGAGAAACCAGGGGAAAGAGACTGGCGAGGGGGGAAGAGGGAACAGAGAGAGTTGATTGGAAATAGGGAAAAGAGAGATTTCATAGAAAAGAGGAAAGCCAGGGAACAGAGAGAGGCGAGAGAAACCAGGGGAAAGAGACTGGCGAGGGAAAAGAGGGATAACAGAGTTGACGAATAACAGGGAAAAGAGAGAGGCGAGGGAAAGTGGAAAAATTAGACCTAGAGGGAAGAGAGGTAAAAGAGAGAGGGGAGGGCAACGAGGGACAACAGAGAATTGAGGAATGAGAGGGGAAAGAGGGAGTCGGGTGAAAGTGGGAAGAATTGGACACCGAGGGAAGAGAGGTAACAGAGACTGGCGAGGAAAAGGAGGGAAAGGTGACTGGCGAGGGAAAAGTTGGAAAAGAGAGAGCCATGGCAAAGCAGGGGGAAAGAGACAGGCGAGGGAAAACAAGGACAAGAGAGAGTTCATGGAAAAGAGAGGGGCGAGGGAAAGTGGGAAGAATTAGACACCGAGGGAAGAGAGGTAACAGAGACTGGCGAGGGAAAGAGAGAGGCGAGAGAAACCAGGGGAAAGAGACTGGCGAGGGGGGAAGAGGGAACAGAGAGAGTTGATTGGAAATAGGGAAAAGAGAGATTTCATAGAAAAGAGGAAAGCCAGGGAACAGAGAGAGGCGAGAGAAACCAGGGGAAAGAGACTGGCGAGGGAAAAGAGGGATAACAGAGTTGACGAATAACAGGGAAAAGAGAGAGGCGAGGGAAAGTGGAAAAATTAGACCTAGAGGGAAGAGAGGTAAAAGAGAGAGGGGAGGGCAACGAGGGACAACAGAGAATTGAGGAATGAGAGGGGAAAGAGGGAGTCGGGTGAAAGTGGGAAGAATTGGACACCGAGGGAAGAGAGGTAACAGAGACTGGCGAGGAAAAGGAGGGAAAGGTGACTGGCGAGGGAAAAGTTGGAAAAGAGAGAGTCATGGCAAAGCAGGGGGAAAGAGACAGGCGAGGGAAAACAAGGACAAGAGAGAGTTCATGGAAAAGAGAGGGGCGAGGGAAAGTGGGAAGAATTAGACACCGAGGGAAGAGAGGTAACAGAGACTGGCGAGGGAAAAGAGAGAGGCAAGACAAACCAGGGGAAAGAGACTGGCGAGGGGGGAAGAGGGAAAAGAGAGGGTTGATTGGAAATAGGGAAAAGAGAGATTTCATAGAAAAGAGGAAAGCCAGGGAACAGAGAGAGGCGAGAGAAACCAGGGGAAAGAGACTGGCGAGGGGGGAAGAGGGAACAGAGAGAGTTGATTGGAAATAGGGAAAAGAGAGATTTCATAGAAAAGAGGAAAGCCAGGGAACAGAGAGAGGCGAGAGAAACCAGGGGAAAGAGACTGGCGAGGGGGGAAGAGGGAACAGAGAGAGTTGATTGGAAATAGGGAAAAGAGAGATTTCATAGAAAAGAGGAAAGCCAGGGAACAGAGAGAGGCGAGAGAAACCAGGGGAAAGAGACTGGCGAGGGAAAAGAGGGATAACAGAGTTGACGAATAACAGGGGAAAGAGAGAGGCGAGGGAAAGTGGAAAAATTAGACCTAGAGGGAAGAGAGGTAAAAGAGAGAGGGGAGGGCAACGAGGGACAACAGAGAATTGAGGAATGAGAGGGGAAAGAGGGAGTCGGGTGAAAGTGGGAAGAATTGGACACCGAGGGAAGAGAGGTAACAGAGACTGGCGAGGAAAAGGAGGGAAAGGTGACTGGCGAGGGAAAAGTTGGAAAAGAGAGAGTCATGGCAAAGCAGGGGAAAAGAGACAGGCGAGGGAAAACAAGGACAAGAGAGTTAATGGAAAAGAAGGAGGTGAGTGAAAGTGGGAAGAATTAGACACCGAGGGAAGAGAGGTAACAGAGACTGGCGAGGGAAAGAGAGAGGCGAGATAAACCAGGGGAAAGAGACTGGCGAGGGGGGAAGAGGGAAAAGAGAGGGTTGATTGGAAATAGGGAAAAGAGAGATTTCATAGAAAAGAGGAAAGCCAGGGAACAGAGAGAGGCGAGAGAAACCAGGGGAAAGAGACTGGCGAGGGGGGAAGAGGGAAAAGAGAGGGTTGATTGGAAATAGGGAAAAGAGAGATTTCATAGAAAAGAGGAAAGCCAGGGAACAGAGAGAGGCGAGAGAAACCAGGGGAAAGAGACTGGCGAGGGGGGAAGAGGGAACAGAGAGAGTTGATTGGAAATAGGGAAAAGAGAGATTTCATAGAAAAGAGGAAAGCCAGGGAACAGAGAGAGGCGAGAGAAACCAGGGGAAAGAGACTGGCGAGGGAAAAGAGGGATAACAGAGTTGACGAATAACAGGGAAAAGAGAGAGGCGAGGGAAAGTGGAAAAATTAGACCTAGAGGGAAGAGAGGTAAAAGAGAGAGGGGAGGGCAACGAGGGACAACAGAGAATTGAGGAATGAGAGGGGAAAGAGGGAGTCGGGTGAAAGTGGGAAGAATTGGACACCGAGGGAAGAGAGGTAACAGAGACTGGCGAGGAAAAGGAGGGAAAGGTGACTGGCGAGGGAAAAGTTGGAAAAGAGAGAGTCATGGCAAAGCAGGGGGAAAGAGACAGGCGAGGGAAAACAAGGACAAGAGAGAGTTCATGGAAAAGAGAGGGGCGAGGGAAAGTGGGAAGAATTAGACACCGAGGGAAGAGAGGTAACAGAGACTGGCGAGGGAAAAGAGAGAGGCAAGACAAACCAGGGGAAAGAGACTGGCGAGGGGGGAAGAGGGAAAAGAGAGGGTTGATTGGAAATAGGGAAAAGAGAGATTTCATAGAAAAGAGGAAAGCCAGGGAACAGAGAGAGGCGAGAGAAACCAGGGGAAAGAGACTGGCGAGGGGGGAAGAGGGAACAGAGAGAGTTGATTGGAAATAGGGAAAAGAGAGATTTCATAGAAAAGAGGAAAGCCAGGGAACAGAGAGAGGCGAGAGAAACCAGGGGAAAGAGACTGGCGAGGGGGGAAGAGGGAACAGAGAGAGTTGATTGGAAATAGGGAAAAGAGAGATTTCATAGAAAAGAGGAAAGCCAGGGAACAGAGAGAGGCGAGAGAAACCAGGGGAAAGAGACTGGCGAGGGAAAAGAGGGATAACAGAGTTGACGAATAACAGGGGAAAGAGAGAGGCGAGGGAAAGTGGAAAAATTAGACCTAGAGGGAAGAGAGGTAAAAGAGAGAGGGGAGGGCAACGAGGGACAACAGAGAATTGAGGAATGAGAGGGGAAAGAGGGAGTCGGGTTAAAGTGGGAAGAATTGGACACCGAGGGAAGAGAGGTAACAGAGACTGGCGAGGAAAAGGAGGGAAAGGTGACTGGCGAGGGAAAAGTTGGAAAAGAGAGAGTCATGGCAAAGCAGGGGAAAAGAGACAGGCGAGGGAAAACAAGGACAAGAGAGTTAATGGAAAAGAAGGAGGTGAGTGAAAGTGGGAAGAATTAGACACCGAGGGAAGAGAGGTAACAGAGACTGGCGAGGGAAAGAGAGAGGCGAGATAAACCAGGGGAAAGAGACTGGCGAGGGGGGAAGAGGGAAAAGAGAGGGTTGATTGGAAATAGGGAAAAGAGAGATTTCATAGAAAAGAGGAAAGCCAGGGAACAGAGAGAGGCGAGAGAAACCAGGGGAAAGAGACTGGCGAGGGGGGAAGAGGGAAAAGAGAGGGTTGATTGGAAATAGGGAAAAGAGAGATTTCATAGAAAAGAGGAAAGCCAGGGAACAGAGAGAGGCGAGAGAAACCAGGGGAAAGAGACTGGCGAGGGAAAAGAGGGATAACAGAGTTGACGAATAACAGGGAAAAGAGAGAGGCGAGGGAAAGTGGAAAAATTAGACCTAGAGGGAAGAGAGGTAAAAGAGAGAGGGGAGGGCAACGAGGGACAACAGAGAATTGAGGAATGAGAGGGGAAAGAGGGAGTCGGGTGAAAGTGGGAAGAATTGGACACCGAGGGAAGAGAGGTAACAGAGACTGGCGAGGAAAAGGAGGGAAAGGTGACTGGCGAGGGAAAAGTTGGAAAAGAGAGAGCCATGGCAAAGCAGGGGGAAAGAGACAGGCGAGGGAAAACAAGGACAAGAGAGAGTTCATGGAAAAGAGAGGGGCGAGGGAAAGTGGGAAGAATTAGACACCGAGGGAAGAGAGGTAACAGAGACTGGCGAGGGAAAGAGAGAGGCGAGAGAAACCAGGGGAAAGAGACTGGCGAGGGGGGAAGAGGGAACAGAGAGAGTTGATTGGAAATAGGGAAAAGAGAGATTTCATAGAAAAGAGGAAAGCCAGGGAACAGAGAGAGGCGAGAGAAACCAGGGGAAAGAGACTGGCGAGGGAAAAGAGGGATAACAGAGTTGACGAATAACAGGGAAAAGAGAGAGGCGAGGGAAAGTGGAAAAATTAGACCTAGAGGGAAGAGAGGTAAAAGAGAGAGGGGAGGGCAACGAGGGACAACAGAGAATTGAGGAATGAGAGGGGAAAGAGGGAGTCGGGTGAAAGTGGGAAGAATTGGACACCGAGGGAAGAGAGGTAACAGAGACTGGCGAGGAAAAGGAGGGAAAGGTGACTGGCGAGGGAAAAGTTGGAAAAGAGAGAGTCATGGCAAAGCAGGGGGAAAGAGACAGGCGAGGGAAAACAAGGACAAGAGAGAGTTCATGGAAAAGAGAGGGGCGAGGGAAAGTGGGAAGAATTAGACACCGAGGGAAGAGAGGTAACAGAGACTGGCGAGGGAAAAGAGAGAGGCAAGACAAACCAGGGGAAAGAGACTGGCGAGGGGGGAAGAGGGAAAAGAGAGGGTTGATTGGAAATAGGGAAAAGAGAGATTTCATAGAAAAGAGGAAAGCCAGGGAACAGAGAGAGGCGAGAGAAACCAGGGGAAAGAGACTGGCGAGGGGGGAAGAGGGAACAGAGAGAGTTGATTGGAAATAGGGAAAAGAGAGATTTCATAGAAAAGAGGAAAGCCAGGGAACAGAGAGAGGCGAGAGAAACCAGGGGAAAGAGACTGGCGAGGGGGGAAGAGGGAACAGAGAGAGTTGATTGGAAATAGGGAAAAGAGAGATTTCATAGAAAAGAGGAAAGCCAGGGAACAGAGAGAGGCGAGAGAAACCAGGGGAAAGAGACTGGCGAGGGAAAAGAGGGATAACAGAGTTGACGAATAACAGGGGAAAGAGAGAGGCGAGGGAAAGTGGAAAAATTAGACCTAGAGGGAAGAGAGGTAAAAGAGAGAGGGGAGGGCAACGAGGGACAACAGAGAATTGAGGAATGAGAGGGGAAAGAGGGAGTCGGGTGAAAGTGGGAAGAATTGGACACCGAGGGAAGAGAGGTAACAGAGACTGGCGAGGAAAAGGAGGGAAAGGTGACTGGCGAGGGAAAAGTTGGAAAAGAGAGAGTCATGGCAAAGCAGGGGAAAAGAGACAGGCGAGGGAAAACAAGGACAAGAGAGTTAATGGAAAAGAAGGAGGTGAGTGAAAGTGGGAAGAATTAGACACCGAGGGAAGAGAGGTAACAGAGACTGGCGAGGGAAAGAGAGAGGCGAGATAAACCAGGGGAAAGAGACTGGCGAGGGGGGAAGAGGGAAAAGAGAGGGTTGATTGGAAATAGGGAAAAGAGAGATTTCATAGAAAAGAGGAAAGCCAGGGAACAGAGAGAGGCGAGAGAAACCAGGGGAAAGAGACTGGCGAGGGGGGAAGAGGGAAAAGAGAGGGTTGATTGGAAATAGGGAAAAGAGAGATTTCATAGAAAAGAGGAAAGCCAGGGAACAGAGAGAGGCGAGAGAAACCAGGGGAAAGAGACTGGCGAGGGGGGAAGAGGGAACAGAGAGAGTTGATTGGAAATAGGGAAAAGAGAGATTTCATAGAAAAGAGGAAAGCCAGGGAACAGAGAGAGGCGAGAGAAACCAGGGGAAAGAGACTGGCGAGGGAAAAGAGGGATAACAGAGTTGACGAATAACAGGGAAAAGAGAGAGGCGAGGGAAAGTGGAAAAATTAGACCTAGAGGGAAGAGAGGTAAAAGAGAGAGGGGAGGGCAACGAGGGACAACAGAGAATTGAGGAATGAGAGGGGAAAGAGGGAGTCGGGTGAAAGTGGGAAGAATTGGACACCGAGGGAAGAGAGGTAACAGAGACTGGCGAGGAAAAGGAGGGAAAGGTGACTGGCGAGGGAAAAGTTGGAAAAGAGAGAGTCATGGCAAAGCAGGGGGAAAGAGACAGGCGAGGGAAAACAAGGACAAGAGAGAGTTCATGGAAAAGAGAGGGGCGAGGGAAAGTGGGAAGAATTAGACACCGAGGGAAGAGAGGTAACAGAGACTGGCGAGGGAAAAGAGAGAGGCAAGACAAACCAGGGGAAAGAGACTGGCGAGGGGGGAAGAGGGAAAAGAGAGGGTTGATTGGAAATAGGGAAAAGAGAGATTTCATAGAAAAGAGGAAAGCCAGGGAACAGAGAGAGGCGAGAGAAACCAGGGGAAAGAGACTGGCGAGGGGGGAAGAGGGAACAGAGAGAGTTGATTGGAAATAGGGAAAAGAGAGATTTCATAGAAAAGAGGAAAGCCAGGGAACAGAGAGAGGCGAGAGAAACCAGGGGAAAGAGACTGGCGAGGGGGGAAGAGGGAACAGAGAGAGTTGATTGGAAATAGGGAAAAGAGAGATTTCATAGAAAAGAGGAAAGCCAGGGAACAGAGAGAGGCGAGAGAAACCAGGGGAAAGAGACTGGCGAGGGAAAAGAGGGATAACAGAGTTGACGAATAACAGGGGAAAGAGAGAGGCGAGGGAAAGTGGAAAAATTAGACCTAGAGGGAAGAGAGGTAAAAGAGAGAGGGGAGGGCAACGAGGGACAACAGAGAATTGAGGAATGAGAGGGGAAAGAGGGAGTCGGGTGAAAGTGGGAAGAATTGGACACCGAGGGAAGAGAGGTAACAGAGACTGGCGAGGAAAAGGAGGGAAAGGTGACTGGCGAGGGAAAAGTTGGAAAAGAGAGAGTCATGGCAAAGCAGGGGAAAAGAGACAGGCGAGGGAAAACAAGGACAAGAGAGTTAATGGAAAAGAAGGAGGTGAGTGAAAGTGGGAAGAATTAGACACCGAGGGAAGAGAGGTAACAGAGACTGGCGAGGGAAAGAGAGAGGCGAGATAAACCAGGGGAAAGAGACTGGCGAGGGGGGAAGAGGGAAAAGAGAGGGTTGATTGGAAATAGGGAAAAGAGAGATTTCATAGAAAAGAGGAAAGCCAGGGAACAGAGAGAGGCGAGAGAAACCAGGGGAAAGAGACTGGCGAGGGGGGAAGAGGGAAAAGAGAGGGTTGATTGGAAATAGGGAAAAGAGAGATTTCATAGAAAAGAGGAAAGCCAGGGAACAGAGAGAGGCGAGAGAAACCAGGGGAAAGAGACTGGCGAGGGGGGAAGAGGGAACAGAGAGAGTTGATTGGAAATAGGGAAAAGAGAGATTTCATAGAAAAGAGGAAAGCCAGGGAACAGAGAGAGGCGAGAGAAACCAGGGGAAAGAGACTGGCGAGGGAAAAGAGGGATAACAGAGTTGACGAATAACAGGGAAAAGAGAGAGGCGAGGGAAAGTGGAAAAATTAGACCTAGAGGGAAGAGAGGTAAAAGAGAGAGGGGAGGGCAACGAGGGGCAACAGAGAATTGAGGAATGAGAGGGGAAAGAGGGAGTCGGGTGAAAGTGGGAAGAATTGGACACCGAGGGAAGAGAGGTAACAGAGACTGGCGAGGAAAAGGAGGGAAAGGTGACTGGCGAGGGAAAAGTTGGAAAAGAGAGAGTCATGGCAAAGCAGGGGGAAAGAGACAGGCGAGGGAAAACAAGGACAAGAGAGAGTTCATGGAAAAGAGAGGGGCGAGGGAAAGTGGGAAGAATTAGACACCGAGGGAAGAGAGGTAACAGAGACTGGCGAGGGAAAGAGAGAGGCGAGAGAAACCAGGGGAAAGAGACTGGCGAGGGGGGAAGAGGGAACAGAGAGAGTTGATTGGAAATAGGGAAAAGAGAGATTTCATAGAAAAGAGGAAAGCCAGGGAACAGAGAGAGGCGAGAGAAACCAGGGGAAAGAGACTGGCGAGGGAAAAGAGGGATAACAGAGTTGACGAATAACAGGGAAAAGAGAGAGGCGAGGGAAAGTGGAAAAATTAGACCTAGAGGGAAGAGAGGTAAAAGAGAGAGGGGAGGGCAACGAGGGACAACAGAGAATTGAGGAATGAGAGGGGAAAGAGGGAATCGGGTGAAAGTGGGAAGAATTGGACACCGAGGGAAGAGAGGTAACAGAGACTGGCGAGGAAAAGGAGGGAAAGGTGACTGGCGAGGGAAAAGTTGGAAAAGAGAGAGTCATGGCAAAGCAGGGGGAAAGAGACAGGCGAGGGAAAACAAGGACAAGAGAGAGTTCATGGAAAAGAGAGGGGCGAGGGAAAGTGGGAAGAATTAGACACCGAGGGAAGAGAGGTAACAGAGACTGGCGAGGGAAAGAGAGAGGCAAGACAAACCAGGGGAAAGAGACTGGCGAGGGGGGGAAGAGGGAAAAGAGAGGGTTGATTGGAAATAGGGAAAAGAGAGATTTCATAGAAAAGAGGAAAGCCGGGGAACAGAGAGAGGCGAGAGAAACCAGGGGAAAGAGACTGGCGAGGGGGGAAGAGGGAACAGAGAGAGTTGATTGGAAATAGGGAAAAGAGAGATTTCATAGAAAAGAGGAAAGCCAGGGAACAGAGAGAGGCGAGAGAAACCAGGGGAAAGAGACTGGCGAGGGAAAAGAGGGATAACAGAGTTGACGAATAACAGGGGAAAGAGAGAGGCGAGGGAAAGTGGAAAAATTAGACCTAGAGGGAAGAGAGGTAAAAGAGAGAGGGGAGGGCAACGAGGGACAACAGAGAATTGAGGAATGAGAGGGGAAAGAGGGAGTCGGGTGAAAGTGGGAAGAATTGGACACCGAGGGAAGAGAGGTAACAGAGACTGGCGAGGAAAAGGAGGGAAAGGTGACTGGCGAAGGAAAAGTTGGAAAAGAGAGAGTCATGGCAAAGCAGGGGAAAAGAGACAGGCGAGGGAAAACAAGGACAAGAGAGTTAATGGAAAAGAAGGAGGTGAGTGAAAGTGGGAAGAATTAGACACCGAGGGAAGAGAGGTAACAGAGACTGGCGAGGGAAAGAGAGAGGCGAGATAAACCAGGGGAAAGAGACTGGCGAGGGGGGAAGAGGGAAAAGAGAGGGTTGATTGGAAATAGGGAAAAGAGAGATTTCATAGAAAAGAGGAAAGCCAGGGAACAGAGAGAGGCGAGATAAACCAGGGGAAAGAGACTGGCGAGGGGGGAAGAGGGAAAAGAGAGGGTTGATTGGAAATAGGGAAAAGAGAGATTTCATAGAAAAGAGGAAAGCCAGGGAACAGAGAGAGGCGAGAGAAACCAGGGGAAAGAGACTGGCGAGGGGGGAAGAGGGAACAGAGAGAGTTGATTGGAAATAGGGAAAAGAGAGATTTCATAGAAAAGAGGAAAGCCAGGGAACAGAGAGAGGCGAGAGAAACCAGGGGAAAGAGACTGGTGAGGGAAAAGAGGGATAACAGAGTTGACGAATAACAGGGAAAAGAGAGAGGCGAGGGAAAGTGGAAAAATTAGACCTAGAGGGAAGAGAGGTAAAAGAGAGAGGGGAGGGCAACGAGGGACAACAGAGAATTGAGGAATGAGAGGGGAAAGAGGGAGTCGGGTGAAAGTGGGAAGAATTGGACACCGAGGGAAGAGAGGTAACAGAGACTGGCGAGGAAAAGGAGGGAAAGGTGACTGGCGAGGGAAAAGTTGGAAAAGAGAGAGTCATGGCAAAGCAGGGGGAAAGAGACAGGCGAGGGAAAACAAGGACAAGAGAGAGTTCATGGAAAAGAGAGGGGCGAGGGAAAGTGGGAAGAATTAGACACCGAGGGAAGAGAGGTAACAGAGACTGGCGAGGGAAAGAGAGAGGCAAGACAAACCAGGGGAAAGAGACTGGCGAGGGGGGAAGAGGGAAAAGAGAGGGTTGATTGGAAATAGGGAAAAGAGAGATTTCATAGAAAAGAGGAAAGCCAGGGAACAGAGAGAGGCGAGAGAAACCAGGGGAAAGAGACTGGCGAGGGGGGAAGAGGGAACAGAGAGAGTTGATTGGAAATAGGGAAAAGAGAGATTTCATAGAAAAGAGGAAAGCCAGGGAACAGAGAGAGGCGAGAGAAACCAGGGGAAAGAGACTGGCGAGGGAAAAGAGGGATAACAGAGTTGACGAATAACAGGGGAAAGAGAGAGGCGAGGGAAAGTGGAAAAATTAGACCTAGAGGGAAGAGAGGTAAAAGAGAGAGGGGAGGGCAACGAGGGACAACAGAGAATTGAGGAATGAGAGGGGAAAGAGGGAGTCGGGTGAAAGTGGGAAGAATTGGACACCGAGGGAAGAGAGGTAACAGAGACTGGCGAGGAAAAGGAGGGAAAGGTGACTGGCGAGGGAAAAGTTGGAAAAGAGAGAGTCATGGCAAAGCAGGGGAAAAGAGACAGGCGAGGGAAAACAAGGACAAGAGAGTTAATGGAAAAGAAGGAGGTGAGTGAAAGTGGGAAGAATTAGACACCGAGGGAAGAGAGGTAACAGAGACTGGCGAGGGAAAGAGAGAGGCGAGATAAACCAGGGGAAAGAGACTGGCGAGGGGGGAAGAGGGAAAAGAGAGGGTTGATTGGAAATAGGGAAAAGAGAGATTTCATAGAAAAGAGGAAAGCCAGGGAACAGAGAGAGGCGAGAGAAACCAGGGGAAAGAGACTGGCGAGGGAAAAGAGGGATAACAGAGTTGACGAATAACAGGGAAAAGAGAGAGGCGAGGGAAAGTGGAAAAATTAGACCTAGAGGGAAGAGAGGTAAAAGAGAGAGGGGAGGGCAACGAGGGACAACAGAGAATTGAGGAATGAGAGGGGAAAGAGGGAGTCGGGTGAAAGTGGGAAGAATTGGACACCGAGGGAAGAGAGGTAACAGAGACTGGCGAGGAAAAGGAGGGAAAGGTGACTGGCGAGGGAAAAGTTGGAAAAGAGAGAGTCATGGCAAAGCAGGGGGAAAGAGACAGGCGAGGGAAAACAAGGACAAGAGAGTTAATGGAAAAGAAGGAGGTGAGTGAAAGTGGGAAGAATTAGACACCGAGGGAAGAGAGGTAACAGAGACTGGCGAGGGAAAGAGAGAGGCAAGACAAACCAGGGGAAAGAGACTGGCGAGGGGGGAAGAGGGAAAAGAGAGGGTTGATTGGAAATAGGGAAAAGAGAGATTTCATAGAAAAGAGGAAAGCCAGGGAACAGAGAGAGGCGAGAGAAACCAGGGGAAAGAGACTGGCGAGGGGGGAAGAGGGAACAGAGAGAGTTGATTGGAAATAGGGAAAAGAGAGATTTCATAGAAAAGAGGAAAGCCAGGGAACAGAGAGAGGCGAGAGAAACCAGGGGAAAGAGACTGGCGAGGGAAAAGAGGGATAACAGAGTTGACGAATAACAGGGGAAAGAGAGAGGCGAGGGAAAGTGGAAAAATTAGACCTAGAGGGAAGAGAGGTAAAAGAGAGAGGGGAGGGCAACGAGGGACAACAGAGAATTGAGGAATGAGAGGGGAAAGAGGGAGTCGGGTGAAAGTGGGAAGAATTGGACACCGAGGGAAGAGAGGTAACGGAGACTGGCGAGGAAAAGGAGGGCAAGGTGACTGGCGAGGGAAAAGTTGGAAAAGAGAGAGTCATGGCAAAGCAGGGGGAAAGAGACAGGCGAGGGAAAACAAGGACAAGAGAGTTAATGGAAAAGAAGGAGGTGAGTGAAAGTGGGAAGAATTAGACACCGAGGGAAGAGAGGTAACAGAGACTGGCGAGGAAAAGGAGGGAAAGGTGACTGGCGAGGGAAAACAAGGACAAGAGAGAGTTCATGGAAAAGAGAGGGGCGAGGGAAAGTGGGAAGTATTAGACACCGAGGGAAGAGAGGTAACAGAGACTGGCGAGGGAAAGAGAGAGGCGAGATAAACCAGGGGAAAGAGACTGGCGAGGGGGGAAGAGGGAAAAGAGAGGGTTGAGGGAAAGCAGGGGAAAGAGACTATGGAGGGAAAGCAGAGGGAAAGAGACAGGCGAGGGAAAACAAGGACAAGAGAGAGTTAATGGAAAAGAGGGAGGCGAGTGAAAGTGGGAAGAATTAGACACCAAGGGAAGAGACGTAAAAGAGACTGGCGAGGGAAAGAGAGAGGCGAGATAAACCAGGGGAAAGAGACTGGCGAGGGGGGAAGAGGGAAAAGAGAGAGTTGACTGGAAATAGGGGAACGAGAGAGTTCATGGAAAAGAGGGAGTGGAGTGTAAGTGGGAAAATTAGGCACGGAGGGAATAGAGGTTAAAAGAGACTGGCGAGGGAAAGGAAGGAAAAGTGACTGGCGAGGGGAAAGAGGGAAAAGAGAGGGCTGACTGGAAATAGGGAAAAGAGAGATTTCATAGAAAAGAGGAAAGCCAGGGAACAGAGAGAGGCGAGAGAAACCAGGGGAAAGAGACTGGCGAGGGAAAAGAGGGATAACAGAGTTGACGAATAACAGGGAAAAGAGAGAGGCGAGGGAAAGTGGAAAAATTAGACCTAGAGGGAAGAGAGGTAAAAGAGAGAGGGGAGGGCAACGAGGGACAACAGAGAATTGAGGAATGAGAGGGGAAAGAGGGAGTCGGGTGAAAGTGGGAAGAATTGGACACCGAGGGAAGAGAGGTAACAGAGACTGGCGAGGAAAAGGAGGGAAAGGTGACTGGCGAGGGAAAAGTTGGAAAAGAGAGAGTCATGGCAAAGCAGGGGAAAAGAGACAGGCGAGGGAAAACAAGGACAAGAGAGTTAATGGAAAAGAAGGAGGTGAGTGAAAGTGGGAAGAATTAGACACCGAGGGAAGAGAGGTAACAGAGACTGGCGAGGGAAAGAGAGAGGCGAGATAAACCAGGGGAAAGAGACTGGCGAGGGGGGAAGAGGGAAAAGAGAGGGTTGATTGGAAATAGGGAAAAGAGAGATTTCATAGAAAAGAGGAAAGCCAGGGAACAGAGAGAGGCGAGAGAAACCAGGGGAAAGAGACTGGCGAGGGAAAAGAGGGATAACAGAGTTGACGAATAACAGGGAAAAGAGAGAGGCGAGGGAAAGTGGAAAAATTAGACCTAGAGGGAAGAGAGGTAAAAGAGAGAGGGGAGGGCAACGAGGGACAACAGAGAATTGAGGAATGAGAGGGGAAAGAGGGAGTCGGGTGAAAGTGGGAAGAATTGGACACCGAGGGAAGAGAGGTAACAGAGACTGGCGAGGAAAAGGAGGGAAAGGTGACTGGCGAGGGAAAAGTTGGAAAAGAGAGAGTCATGGCAAAGCAGGGGGAAAGAGACAGGCGAGGGAAAACAAGGACAAGAGAGTTAATGGAAAAGAAGGAGGTGAGTGAAAGTGGGAAGAATTAGACACCGAGGGAAGAGAGGTAACAGAGACTGGCGAGGGAAAGAGAGAGGCAAGACAAACCAGGGGAAAGAGACTGGCGAGGGGGGAAGAGGGAAAAGAGAGGGTTGATTGGAAATAGGGAAAAGAGAGATTTCATAGAAAAGAGGAAAGCCAGGGAACAGAGAGAGGCGAGAGAAACCAGGGGAAAGAGACTGGCGAGGGGGGAAGAGGGAACAGAGAGAGTTGATTGGAAATAGGGAAAAGAGAGATTTCATAGAAAAGAGGAAAGCCAGGGAACAGAGAGAGGCGAGAGAAACCAGGGGAAAGAGACTGGCGAGGGGGGAAGAGGGAACAGAGAGAGTTGATTGGAAATAGGGAAAAGAGAGATTTCATAGAAAAGAGGAAAGCCAGGGAACAGAGAGAGGCGAGAGAAACCAGGGGAAAGAGACTGGCGAGGGAAAAGAGGGATAACAGAGTTGACGAATAACAGGGGAAAGAGAGAGGCGAGGGAAAGTGGAAAAATTAGACCTAGAGGGAAGAGAGGTAAAAGAGAGAGGGGAGGGCAACGAGGGACAACAGAGAATTGAGGAATGAGAGGGGAAAGAGGGAGTCGGGTGAAAGTGGGAAGAATTGGACACCGAGGGAAGAGAGGTAACGGAGACTGGCGAGGAAAAGGAGGGCAAGGTGACTGGCGAGGGAAAAGTTGGAAAAGAGAGAGTCATGGCAAAGCAGGGGGAAAGAGACAGGCGAGGGAAAACAAGGACAAGAGAGTTAATGGAAAAGAAGGAGGTGAGTGAAAGTGGGAAGAATTAGACACCGAGGGAAGAGAGGTAACAGAGACTGGCGAGGAAAAGGAGGGAAAGGTGACTGGCGAGGGAAAACAAGGACAAGAGAGAGTTCATGGAAAAGAGAGGGGCGAGGGAAAGTGGGAAGTATTAGACACCGAGGGAAGAGAGGTAACAGAGACTGGCGAGGGAAAGAGAGAGGCGAGATAAACCAGGGGAAAGAGACTGGCGAGGGGGGAAGAGGGAAAAGAGAGGGTTGAGGGAAAGCAGGGGAAAGAGACTATGGAGGGAAAGCAGAGGGAAAGAGACAGGCGAGGGAAAACAAGGACAAGAGAGAGTTAATGGAAAAGAGGGAGGCGAGTGAAAGTGGGAAGAATTAGACACCAAGGGAAGAGACGTAAAAGAGACTGGCGAGGGAAAGAGAGAGGCGAGATAAACCAGGGGAAAGAGACTGGCGAGGGGGGAAGAGGGAAAAGAGAGAGTTGACTGGAAATAGGGGAACGAGAGAGTTCATGGAAAAGAGGGAGTGGAGTGTAAGTGGGAAAATTAGGCACGGAGGGAATAGAGGTTAAAAGAGACTGGCGAGGGAAAGGAAGGAAAAGTGACTGGCGAGGGGAAAGAGGGAAAAGAGAGGGCTGACTGGAAATAGGGAAAAGAGAGATTTCATAGAAAAGAGGAAAGCCAGGGAACAGAGAGAGGCGAGAGAAACCAGGGGAAAGAGACTGGCGAGGGAAAAGAGGGATAACAGAGTTGACGAATAACAGGGAAAAGAGAGAGGCGAGGGAAAGTGGAAAAATTAGACCTAGAGGGAAGAGAGGTAAAAGAGAGAGGGGAGGGCAACGAGGGACAACAGAGAATTGAGGAATGAGAGGGGAAAGAGGGAGTCGGGTGAAAGTGGGAAGAATTGGACACCGAGGGAAGAGAGGTAACAGAGACTGGCGAGGAAAAGGAGGGAAAGGTGACTGGCGAGGGAAAAGTTGGAAAAGAGAGAGTCATGGCAAAGCAGGGGAAAAGAGACAGGCGAGGGAAAACAAGGACAAGAGAGTTAATGGAAAAGAAGGAGGTGAGTGAAAGTGGGAAGAATTAGACACCGAGGGAAGAGAGGTGACAGAGACTGGCGAGGGAAAGAGAGAGGCGAGATAAACCAGGGGAAAGAGACTGGCGAGGGGGGAAGAGGGAAAAGAGAGGGTTGATTGGAAATAGGGAAAAGAGAGATTTCATAGAAAAGAGGAAAGCCAGGGAACAGAGAGAGGCGAGAGAAACCAGGGGAAAGAGACTGGCGAGGGAAAAGAGGGATAACAGAGTTGACGAATAACAGGGAAAAGAGAGAGGCGAGGGAAAGTGGAAAAATTAGACCTAGAGGGAAGAGAGGTAAAAGAGAGAGGGGAGGGCAACGAGGGACAACAGAGAATTGAGGAATGAGAGGGGAAAGAGGGAGTCGGGTGAAAGTGGGAAGAATTGGACACCGAGGGAAGAGAGGTAACAGAGACTGGGGAGGGAAAGAGAGAGGCAAGACAAACCAGGGGAACGAGACTGGCGAGGGGGGAAGAGGGAAAAGAGAGGGTTGATTGGAAATAGGGAAAAGAGAGATTTCATAGAAAAGAGGAAAGCCAGGGAACAGAGAGAGGCGAGAGAAACCAGGGGAAAGAGACTGGCGAGGGGGGGAGAGGGAACAGAGAGAGTTGATTGGAAATAGGGAAAAGAGAGATTTCATAGAAAAGAGGAAAGCCAGGGAACAGAGAGAGGCGAGAGAAACCAGGGGAAAGAGACCGGCGAGGGAAAAGAGGGATAACAGAGTTGACGAATAACAGGGAAAAGAGAGCGGCGAGGGAAAGTGGAAAAATTAGACCTAGAGGGAAGAGAGGTAACAGAGACTGGCAAGGAAAAGGAGGGAAAGGTGACTGGCGAGGGAAAAGTTGGAAAAGAGAGAGTCATGGCAAAGCAGGGGGAAAGAGACAGGCGAGGGAAAACAAGGACAAGAGAGTTAATGGAAAAGAAGGAGGTGAGTGAAAGTGGGAAGAATTAGACACCGAGGGAAGAGAGGTAACAGAGACTGGCGAGGGAAAGAGAGAGGCAAGACAAACCAGGGGAACGAGACTGGCGAGGGGGGAAGAGGGAAAAGAGAGGGTTGATTGGAAATAGGGAAAAGAGAGATTTCATAGAAAAGAGGAAAGCCAGGGAACAGAGAGAGGCGAGAGAAACCAGGGGAAAGAGACTGGCGAGGGGGGAAGAGGGAAAAGAGAGGGTTGATTGGAAATAGGGAAAAGAGAGATTTCATAGAAAAGAGGAAAGCCAGGGAACAGAGAGAGGCGAGAGAAACCAGGGGAAAGAGACTGGCGAGGGGGGAAGAGGGAAAAGAGAGGGTTGATTGGAAATAGGGAAAAGAGAGATTTCATAGAAAAGAGGAAAGCCAGGGAACAGAGAGAGGCGAGAGAAACCAGGGGAAAGAGACTGGCGAGGGAAAAGAGGGATAACAGAGTTGACGAATAACAGGGAAAAGAGAGAGGCGAGGGAAAGTGGAAAAATTAGACCTAGAGGGAAGAGAGGTAAAAGAGAGAGGGGAGGGCAACGAGGGACAACAGAGAATTGAGGAATGAGAGGGGAAAGAGGGAGTCGGGTGAAAGTGGGAAGAATTGGACACCGAGGGAAGAGAGGTAACAGAGACTGGCGAGGAAAAGGAGGGAAAGGTGACTGGCGAGGGAAAAGTTGGAAAAGAGAGAGTCATGGCAAAGCAGGGGGAAAGAGACAGGCGAGGGAAAACAAGGACAAGAGAGAGTTCATGGAAAAGAGAGGGGCGAGGGAAAGTGGGAAGAATTAGACACCGAGGGAAGAGAGGTAACAGAGACTGGCGAGGGAAAGAGAGAGGCAAGACAAACCAGGGGAAAGAGACTGGCGAGGGGGGAAGAGGGAAAAGAGAGGGTTGATTGGAAATAGGGAAAAGAGAGATTTCATAGAAAAGAGGAAAGCCAGGGAACAGAGAGAGGCGAGAGAAACCAGGGGAAAGAGACTGGCGAGGGGGGAAGAGGGAACAGAGAGAGTTGATTGGAAATAGGGAAAAGAGAGATTTCATAGAAAAGAGGAAAGCCAGGGAACAGAGAGAGGCGAGAGAAACCAGGGGAAAGAGACTGGCGAGGGAAAAGAGGGATAACAGAGTTGACGAATAACAGGGGAAAGAGAGAGGCGAGGGAAAGTGGAAAAATTAGACCTAGAGGGAAGAGAGGTAAAAGAGAGAGGGGAGGGCAACGAGGGACAACAGAGAATTGAGGAATGAGAGGGGAAAGAGGGAGTCGGGTGAAAGTGGGAAGAATTGGACACCGAGGGAAGAGAGGTAACAGAGACTGGCGAGGAAAAGGAGGGAAAGGTGACTGGCGAGGGAAAAGTTGGAAAAGAGAGAGTCATGGCAAAGCAGGGGAAAAGAGACAGGCGAGGGAAAACAAGGACAAGAGAGTTAATGGAAAAGAAGGAGGTGAGTGAAAGTGGGAAGAATTAGACACCGAGGGAAGAGAGGTGACAGAGACTGGCGAGGGAAAGAGAGAGGCGAGATAAACCAGGGGAAAGAGACTGGCGAGGGGGGAAGAGGGAAAAGAGAGGGTTGATTGGAAATAGGGAAAAGAGAGATTTCATAGAAAAGAGGAAAGCCAGGGAACAGAGAGAGGCGAGAGAAACCAGGGGAAAGAGACTGGCGAGGGAAAAGAGGGATAACAGAGTTGACGAATAACACGGAAAAGAGAGAGGCGAGGGAAAGTGGAAAAATTAGACCTAGAGGGAAGAGAGGTAAAAGAGAGAGGGGAGGGCAACGAGGGACAACAGAGAATTGAGGAATGAGAGGGGAAAGAGGGAGTCGGGTGAAAGTGGGAAGAATTGGACACCGAGGGAAGAGAGGTAACAGAGACTGGCGAGGAAAAGGAGGGAAAGGTGACTGGCGAGGGAAAAGTTGGAAAAGAGAGAGTCATGGCAAAGCAGGGGAAAAGAGACAGGCGAGGGAAAACAAGGACAAGAGAGTTAATGGAAAAGAAGGAGGTGAGTGAAAGTGGGAAGAATTAGACACCGAGGGAAGAGAGGTAACAGAGACTGGCGAGGGAAAGAGAGAGGCGAGATAAACCAGGGGAAAGAGACTGGCGAGGGGGGAAGAGGGAAAAGAGAGGGTTGATTGGAAATAGGGAAAAGAGAGATTTCATAGAAAAGAGGAAAGCCAGGGAACAGAGAGAGGCGAGAGAAACCAGGGGAAAGAGACCGGCGAGGGAAAAGAGGGATAACAGAGTTGACGAATAACAGGGAAAAGAGAGCGGCGAGGGAAAGTGGAAAAATTAGACCTAGAGGGAAGAGAGGTAACAGAGACTGGCAAGGAAAAGGAGGGAAAGGTGACTGGCGAGGGAAAAGTTGGAAAAGAGAGAGTCATGGCAAAGCAGGGGGAAAGAGACAGGCGAGGGAAAACAAGGACAAGAGAGTTAATGGAAAAGAAGGAGGTGAGTGAAAGTGGGAAGAATTAGACACCGAGGGAAGAGAGGTAACAGAGACTGGCGAGGGAAAGAGAGAGGCGAGATAAACCAGGGGAAAGAGACTGGCGAGGGGGGAAGAGGGAAAAGAGAGGGTTGATTGGAAATAGGGAAAAGAGAGATTTCATAGAAAAGAGGAAAGCCAGGGAACAGAGAGAGGCGAGAGAAACCAGGGGAAAGAGACTGGCGAGGGAAAAGAGGGATAACAGAGTTGACGAATAACAGGGAAAAGAGAGAGGCGAGGGAAAGTGGAAAAATTAGACCTAGAGGGAAGAGAGGTAAAAGAGAGAGGGGAGGGCAACGAGGGACAACAGAGAATTGAGGAATGAGAGGGGAAAGAGGGAGTCGGGTGAAAGTGGGAAGAATTGGACACCGAGGGAAGAGAGGTAACAGAGACTGGCGAGGGAAAGAGAGAGGCAAGACAAACCAGGGGAACGAGACTGGCGAGGGGGGAAGAGGGAAAAGAGAGGGTTGATTGGAAATAGGGAAAAGAGAGATTTCATAGAAAAGAGGAAAGCCAGGGAACAGAGAGAGGCGAGAGAAACCAGGGGAAAGAGACTGGCGAGGGGGGGAGAGGGAACAGAGAGAGTTGATTGGAAATAGGGAAAAGAGAGATTTCATAGAAAAGAGGAAAGCCAGGGAACAGAGAGAGGCGAGAGAAACCAGGGGAAAGAGACTGGCGAGGGGGGAAGAGGGAACAGAGAGAGTTGATTGGAAATAGGGAAAAGAGAGATTTCATAGAAAAGAGGAAAGCCAGGGAACAGAGAGAGGCGAGAGAAACCAGGGGAAAGAGACTGGCGAGGGAAAAGAGGGATAACAGAGTTGACGAATAACAGGGGAAAGAGAGAGGCGAGGGAAAGTGGAAAAATTAGACCTAGAGGGAAGAGAGGTAAAAGAGAGAGGGGAGGGCAACGAGGGACAACAGAGAATTGAGGAATGAGAGGGGAAAGAGGGAGTCGGGTGAAAGTGGGAAGAATTGGACACCGAGGGAAGAGAGGTAACAGAGACTGGCGAGGAAAAGGAGGGAAAGGTGACTGGCGAGGGAAAAGTTGGAAAAGAGAGAGTCATGGCAAAGCAGGGGAAAAGAGACAGGCGAGGGAAAACAAGGACAAGAGAGTTAATGGAAAAGAAGGAGGTGAGTGAAAGTGGGAAGAATTAGACACCGAGGGAAGAGAGGTAACAGAGACTGGCGAGGGAAAGAGAGAGGCAAGACAAACCAGGGGAAAGAGACTGGCGAGGGGGGAAGAGGGAAAAGAGAGGGTTGATTGGAAATAGGGAAAAGAGAGATTTCATAGAAAAGAGGAAAGCCAGGGAACAGAGAGAGGCGAGAGAAACCAGGGGAAAGAGACTGGCGAGGGGGGAAGAGGGAACAGAGAGAGTTGATTGGAAATAGGGAAAAGAGAGATTTCATAGAAAAGAGGAAAGCCAGGGAACAGAGAGAGGCGAGAGAAACCAGGGGAAAGAGACTGGCGAGGGAAAAGAGGGATAACAGAGTTGACGAATAACAGGGGAAAGAGAGAGGCGAGGGAAAGTGGAAAAATTAGACCTAGAGGGAAGAGAGGTAAAAGAGAGAGGGGAGGGCAACGAGGGACAACAGAGAATTGAGGAATGAGAGGGGAAAGAGGGAGTCGGGTGAAAGTGGGAAGAATTGGACACCGAGGGAAGAGAGGTAACAGAGACTGGCGAGGAAAAGGAGGGCAAGGTGACTGGCGAGGGAAAAGTTGGAAAAGAGAGAGTCATGGCAAAGCAGGGGAAAAGAGACAGGCGAGGGAAAACAAGGACAAGAGAGTTAATGGAAAAGAAGGAGGTGAGTGAAAGTGGGAAGAATTAGACACCGAGGGAAGAGAGGTGACAGAGACTGGCGAGGGAAAGAGAGAGGCGAGATAAACCAGGGGAAAGAGACTGGCGAGGGGGGAAGAGGGAAAAGAGAGGGTTGATTGGAAATAGGGAAAAGAGAGATTTCATAGAAAAGAGGAAAGCCAGGGAACAGAGAGAGGCGAGAGAAACCAGGGGAAAGAGACTGGCGAGGGAAAAGAGGGATAACAGAGTTGACGAATAACACGGAAAAGAGAGAGGCGAGGGAAAGTGGAAAAATTAGACCTAGAGGGAAGAGAGGTAAAAGAGAGAGGGGAGGGCAACGAGGGACAACAGAGAATTGAGGAATGAGAGGGGAAAGAGGGAGTCGGGTGAAAGTGGGAAGAATTGGACACCGAGGGAAGAGAGGTAACAGAGACTGGCGAGGAAAAGGAGGGAAAGGTGACTGGCGAGGGAAAAGTTGGAAAAGAGAGAGTCATGGCAAAGCAGGGGGAAAGAGACAGGCGAGGGAAAACAAGGACAAGAGAGAGTTCATGGAAAAGAGAGGGGCGAGGGAAAGTGGGAAGAATTAGACACCGAGGGAAGAGAGGTAACAGAGACTGGCGAGGGAAAGAGAGAGGCGAGAGAAACCAGGGGAAAGAGACTGGCGAGGGGGGAAGAGGGAACAGAGAGAGTTGATTGGAAATAGGGAAAAGAGAGATTTCATAGAAAAGAGGAAAGCCAGGGAACAGAGAGAGGCGAGAGAAACCAGGGGAAAGAGACTGGCGAGGGAAAAGAGGGATAACAGAGTTGACGAATAACAGGGGAAAGAGAGAGGCGAGGGAAAGTGGAAAAATTAGACCTAGAGGGAAGAGAGGTAAAAGAGAGAGGGGAGGGCAACGAGGGACAACAGAGAATTGAGGAATGAGAGGGGAAAGAGGGAGTCGGGTGAAAGTGGGAAGAATTGGACACCGAGGGAAGAGAGGTAACAGAGACTGGCGAGGAAAAGGAGGGAAAGGTGACTGGCGAGGGAAAAGTTGGAAAAGAGAGAGTCATGGCAAAGCAGGGGAAAAGAGACAGGCGAGGGAAAACAAGGACAAGAGAGTTAATGGAAAAGAAGGAGGTGAGTGAAAGTGGGAAGAATTAGACACCGAGGGAAGAGAGGTAACAGAGACTGGCGAGGGAAAGAGAGAGGCGAGATAAACCAGGGGAAAGAGACTGGCGAGGGGGGAAGAGGGAAAAGAGAGGGTTGATTGGAAATAGGGAAAAGAGAGATTTCATAGAAAAGAGGAAAGCCAGGGAACAGAGAGAGGCGAGATAAACCAGGGGAAAGAGACTGGCGAGGGGGGAAGAGGGAAAAGAGAGGGTTGATTGGAAATAGGGAAAAGAGAGATTTCATAGAAAAGAGGAAAGCCAGGGAACAGAGAGAGGCGAGAGAAACCAGGGGAAAGAGACTGGCGAGGGGGGAAGAGGGAACAGAGAGAGTTGATTGGAAATAGGGAAAAGAGAGATTTCATAGAAAAGAGGAAAGCCAGGGAACAGAGAGAGGCGAGAGAAACCAGGGGAAAGAGACTGGCGAGGGAAAAGAGGGATAACAGAGTTGACGAATAACAGGGGAAAGAGAGAGGCGAGGGAAAGTGGAAAAATTAGACCTAGAGGGAAGAGAGGTAAAAGAGAGAGGGGAGGGCAACGAGGGACAACAGAGAATTGAGGAATGAGAGGGGAAAGAGGGAGTCGGGTGAAAGTGGGAAGAATTGGACACCGAGGGAAGAGAGGTAACAGAGACTGGCGAGGAAAAGGAGGGAAAGGTGACTGGCGAGGGAAAAGTTGGAAAAGAGAGAGTCATGGCAAAGCAGGGGAAAAGAGACAGGCGAGGGAAAACAAGGACAAGAGAGTTAATGGAAAAGAAGGAGGTGAGTGAAAGTGGGAAGAATTAGACACCGAGGGAAGAGAGGTAACAGAGACTGGCGAGGGAAAGAGAGAGGCGAGATAAACCAGGGGAAAGAGACTGGCGAGGGGGGAAGAGGGAAAAGAGAGGGTTGATTGGAAATAGGGAAAAGAGAGATTTCATAGAAAAGAGGAAAGCCAGGGAACAGAGAGAGGCGAGAGAAACCAGGGGAAAGAGACTGGCGAGGGGGGAAGAGGGAAAAGAGAGGGTTGATTGGAAATAGGGAAAAGAGAGATTTCATAGAAAAGAGGAAAGCCAGGGAACAGAGAGAGGCGAGAGAAACCAGGGGAAAGAGACTGGCGAGGGAAAAGAGGGATAACAGAGTTGACGAATAACAGGGAAAAGAGAGAGGCGAGGGAAAGTGGAAAAATTAGACCTAGAGGGAAGAGAGGTAAAAGAGAGAGGGGAGGGCAACGAGGGACAACAGAGAATTGAGGAATGAGAGGGGAAAGAGGGAGTCGGGTGAAAGTGGGAAGAATTGGACACCGAGGGAAGAGAGGTAACAGAGACTGGCGAGGAAAAGGAGGGAAAGGTGACTGGCGAGGGAAAAGTTGGAAAAGAGAGAGTCATGGCAAAGCAGGGGGAAAGAGACAGGCGAGGGAAAACAAGGACAAGAGAGAGTTCATGGAAAAGAGAGGGGCGAGGGAAAGTGGGAAGAATTAGACACCGAGGGAAGAGAGGTAACAGAGACTGGCGAGGGAAAGAGAGAGGCAAGACAAACCAGGGGAAAGAGACTGGCGAGGGGGGAAGAGGGAAAAGAGAGGGTTGATTGGAAATAGGGAAAAGAGAGATTTCATAGAAAAGAGGAAAGCCAGGGAACAGAGAGAGGCGAGAGAAACCAGGGGAAAGAGACTGGCGAGGGGGGAAGAGGGAACAGAGAGAGTTGATTGGAAATAGGGAAAAGAGAGATTTCATAGAAAAGAGGAAAGCCAGGGAACAGAGAGAGGCGAGAGAAACCAGGGGAAAGAGACTGGCGAGGGAAAAGAGGGATAACAGAGTTGACGAATAACAGGGGAAAGAGAGAGGCGAGGGAAAGTGGAAAAATTAGACCTAGAGGGAAGAGAGGTAAAAGAGAGAGGGGAGGGCAACGAGGGACAACAGAGAATTGAGGAATGAGAGGGGAAAGAGGGAGTCGGGTGAAAGTGGGAAGAATTGGACACCGAGGGAAGAGAGGTAACAGAGACTGGCGAGGAAAAGGAGGGAAAGGTGACTGGCGAGGGAAAAGTTGGAAAAGAGAGAGTCATGGCAAAGCAGGGGAAAAGAGACAGGCGAGGGAAAACAAGGACAAGAGAGTTAATGGAAAAGAAGGAGGTGAGTGAAAGTGGGAAGAATTAGACACCGAGGGAAGAGAGGTGACAGAGACTGGCGAGGGAAAGAGAGAGGCGAGATAAACCAGGGGAAAGAGACTGGCGAGGGGGGAAGAGGGAAA
Organism: Harpia harpyja; assembly: GCF_026419915.1. Classification (NCBI taxonomy): domain Eukaryota; kingdom Metazoa; phylum Chordata; class Aves; order Accipitriformes; family Accipitridae; genus Harpia; species Harpia harpyja. The sequence goes on along the minus strand of NC_068968.1, from coordinate 28,570,091 downwards.
AGAGAGGGTTGATTGGAAATAGGGAAAAGAGAGATTTCATAGAAAAGAGGAAAGCCAGGGAACAGAGAGAGGCGAGAGAAACCAGGGGAAAGAGACCGGCGAGGGAAAAGAGGGATAACAGAGTTGACGAATAACAGGGAAAAGAGAGCGGCGAGGGAAAGTGGAAAAATTAGACCTAGAGGGAAGAGAGGTAAAAGAGAGAGGGGAGGGCAACGAGGGACAACAGAGAATTGAGGAATGAGAGGGGAAAGAGGGAGTCGGGTGAAAGTGGGAAGAATTGGACACCGAGGGAAGAGAGGTAACAGAGACTGGCGAGGAAAAGGAGGGAAAGGTGACTGGCGAGGGAAAAGTTGGAAAAGAGAGAGTCATGGCAAAGCAGGGGAAAAGAGACAGGCGAGGGAAAACAAGGACAAGAGAGTTAATGGAAAAGAAGGAGGTGAGTGAAAGTGGGAAGAATTAGACACCGAGGGAAGAGAGGTAACAGAGACTGGCGAGGGAAAGAGAGAGGCGAGATAAACCAGGGGAAAGAGACTGGCGAGGGGGGAAGAGGGAAAAGAGAGGGTTGATTGGAAATAGGGAAAAGAGAGATTTCATAGAAAAGAGGAAAGCCAGGGAACAGAGAGAGGCGAGAGAAACCAGGGGAAAGAGACCGGCGAGGGAAAAGAGGGATAACAGAGTTGACGAATAACAGGGAAAAGAGAGCGGCGAGGGAAAGTGGAAAAATTAGACCTAGAGGGAAGAGAGGTAACAGAGACTGGCAAGGAAAAGGAGGGAAAGGTGACTGGCGAGGGAAAAGTTGGAAAAGAGAGAGTCATGGCAAAGCAGGGGAAAAGAGACAGGCGAGGGAAAACAAGGACAAGAGAGTTAATGGAAAAGAAGGAGGTGAGTGAAAGTGGGAAGAATTAGACACCGAGGGAAGAGAGGTAACAGAGACTGGCGAGGGAAAGAGAGAGGCAAGACAAACCAGGGGAACGAGACTGGCGAGGGGGGAAGAGGGAAAAGAGAGGGTTGATTGGAAATAGGGAAAAGAGAGATTTCATAGAAAAGAGGAAAGCCAGGGAACAGAGAGAGGCGAGAGAAACCAGGGGAAAGAGACTGGCGAGGGGGGAAGAGGGAACAGAGAGAGTTGATTGGAAATAGGGAAAAGAGAGATTTCATAGAAAAGAGGAAAGCCAGGGAACAGAGAGAGGCGAGAGAAACCAGGGGAAAGAGACTGGCGAGGGGGGAAGAGGGAACAGAGAGAGTTGATTGGAAATAGGGAAAAGAGAGATTTCATAGAAAAGAGGAAAGCCAGGGAACAGAGAGAGGCGAGAGAAACCAGGGGAAAGAGACTGGCGAGGGAAAAGAGGGATAACAGAGTTGACGAATAACAGGGGAAAGAGAGAGGCGAGGGAAAGTGGAAAAATTAGACCTAGAGGGAAGAGAGGTAAAAGAGAGAGGGGAGGGCAACGAGGGACAACAGAGAATTGAGGAATGAGAGGGGAAAGAGGGAGTCGGGTGAAAGTGGGAAGAATTGGACACCGAGGGAAGAGAGGTAACAGAGACTGGCGAGGAAAAGGAGGGAAAGGTGACTGGCGAGGGAAAAGTTGGAAAAGAGAGAGTCATGGCAAAGCAGGGGAAAAGAGACAGGCGAGGGAAAACAAGGACAAGAGAGTTAATGGAAAAGAAGGAGGTGAGTGAAAGTGGGAAGAATTAGACACCGAGGGAAGAGAGGTAACAGAGACTGGCGAGGGAAAGAGAGAGGCGAGATAAACCAGGGGAAAGAGACTGGCGAGGGGGGAAGAGGGAAAAGAGAGGGTTGATTGGAAATAGGGAAAAGAGAGATTTCATAGAAAAGAGGAAAGCCAGGGAACAGAGAGAGGCGAGAGAAACCAGGGGAAAGAGACTGGCGAGGGGGGAAGAGGGAAAAGAGAGGGTTGATTGGAAATAGGGAAAAGAGAGATTTCATAGAAAAGAGGAAAGCCAGGGAACAGAGAGAGGCGAGAGAAACCAGGGGAAAGAGACTGGCGAGGGAAAAGAGGGATAACAGAGTTGACGAATAACAGGGAAAAGAGAGAGGCGAGGGAAAGTGGAAAAATTAGACCTAGAGGGAAGAGAGGTAAAAGAGAGAGGGGAGGGCAACGAGGGACAACAGAGAATTGAGGAATGAGAGGGGAAAGAGGGAGTCGGGTGAAAGTGGGAAGAATTGGACACCGAGGGAAGAGAGGTAACAGAGACTGGCGAGGAAAAGGAGGGAAAGGTGACTGGCGAGGGAAAAGTTGGAAAAGAGAGAGTCATGGCAAAGCAGGGGGAAAGAGACAGGCGAGGGAAAACAAGGACAAGAGAGAGTTCATGGAAAAGAGAGGGGCGAGGGAAAGTGGGAAGAATTAGACACCGAGGGAAGAGAGGTAACAGAGACTGGCGAGGGAAAGAGAGAGGCAAGACAAACCAGGGGAAAGAGACTGGCGAGGGGGGAAGAGGGAAAAGAGAGGGTTGATTGGAAATAGGGAAAAGAGAGATTTCATAGAAAAGAGGAAAGCCAGGGAACAGAGAGAGGCGAGAGAAACCAGGGGAAAGAGACTGGCGAGGGGGGAAGAGGGAACAGAGAGAGTTGATTGGAAATAGGGAAAAGAGAGATTTCATAGAAAAGAGGAAAGCCAGGGAACAGAGAGAGGCGAGAGAAACCAGGGGAAAGAGACTGGCGAGGGAAAAGAGGGATAACAGAGTTGACGAATAACAGGGGAAAGAGAGAGGCGAGGGAAAGTGGAAAAATTAGACCTAGAGGGAAGAGAGGTAAAAGAGAGAGGGGAGGGCAACGAGGGACAACAGAGAATTGAGGAATGAGAGGGGAAAGAGGGAGTCGGGTGAAAGTGGGAAGAATTGGACACCGAGGGAAGAGAGGTAACAGAGACTGGCGAGGAAAAGGAGGGAAAGGTGACTGGCGAGGGAAAAGTTGGAAAAGAGAGAGTCATGGCAAAGCAGGGGAAAAGAGACAGGCGAGGGAAAACAAGGACAAGAGAGTTAATGGAAAAGAAGGAGGTGAGTGAAAGTGGGAAGAATTAGACACCGAGGGAAGAGAGGTAACAGAGACTGGCGAGGGAAAGAGAGAGGCGAGATAAACCAGGGGAAAGAGACTGGCGAGGGGGGAAGAGGGAAAAGAGAGGGTTGATTGGAAATAGGGAAAAGAGAGATTTCATAGAAAAGAGGAAAGCCAGGGAACAGAGAGAGGCGAGAGAAACCAGGGGAAAGAGACTGGCGAGGGGGGAAGAGGGAAAAGAGAGGGTTGATTGGAAATAGGGAAAAGAGAGATTTCATAGAAAAGAGGAAAGCCAGGGAACAGAGAGAGGCGAGAGAAACCAGGGGAAAGAGACTGGCGAGGGGGGAAGAGGGAACAGAGAGAGTTGATTGGAAATAGGGAAAAGAGAGATTTCATAGAAAAGAGGAAAGCCAGGGAACAGAGAGAGGCGAGAGAAACCAGGGGAAAGAGACTGGCGAGGGAAAAGAGGGATAACAGAGTTGACGAATAACAGGGAAAAGAGAGAGGCGAGGGAAAGTGGAAAAATTAGACCTAGAGGGAAGAGAGGTAAAAGAGAGAGGGGAGGGCAACGAGGGACAACAGAGAATTGAGGAATGAGAGGGGAAAGAGGGAGTCGGGTGAAAGTGGGAAGAATTGGACACCGAGGGAAGAGAGGTAACAGAGACTGGCGAGGAAAAGGAGGGAAAGGTGACTGGCGAGGGAAAAGTTGGAAAAGAGAGAGTCATGGCAAAGCAGGGGGAAAGAGACAGGCGAGGGAAAACAAGGACAAGAGAGAGTTCATGGAAAAGAGAGGGGCGAGGGAAAGTGGGAAGAATTAGACACCGAGGGAAGAGAGGTAACAGAGACTGGCGAGGGAAAGAGAGAGGCGAGAGAAACCAGGGGAAAGAGACTGGCGAGGGGGGAAGAGGGAACAGAGAGAGTTGATTGGAAATAGGGAAAAGAGAGATTTCATAGAAAAGAGGAAAGCCAGGGAACAGAGAGAGGCGAGAGAAACCAGGGGAAAGAGACTGGCGAGGGAAAAGAGGGATAACAGAGTTGACGAATAACAGGGGAAAGAGAGAGGCGAGGGAAAGTGGAAAAATTAGACCTAGAGGGAAGAGAGGTAAAAGAGAGAGGGGAGGGCAACGAGGGACAACAGAGAATTGAGGAATGAGAGGGGAAAGAGGGAGTCGGGTGAAAGTGGGAAGAATTGGACACCGAGGGAAGAGAGGTAACAGAGACTGGCGAGGAAAAGGAGGGAAAGGTGACTGGCGAGGGAAAAGTTGGAAAAGAGAGAGTCATGGCAAAGCAGGGGAAAAGAGACAGGCGAGGGAAAACAAGGACAAGAGAGTTAATGGAAAAGAAGGAGGTGAGTGAAAGTGGGAAGAATTAGACACCGAGGGAAGAGAGGTAACAGAGACTGGCGAGGGAAAGAGAGAGGCGAGATAAACCAGGGGAAAGAGACTGGCGAGGGGGGAAGAGGGAAAAGAGAGGGTTGATTGGAAATAGGGAAAAGAGAGATTTCATAGAAAAGAGGAAAGCCAGGGAACAGAGAGAGGCGAGAGAAACCAGGGGAAAGAGACTGGCGAGGGGGGAAGAGGGAAAAGAGAGGGTTGATTGGAAATAGGGAAAAGAGAGATTTCATAGAAAAGAGGAAAGCCAGGGAACAGAGAGAGGCGAGAGAAACCAGGGGAAAGAGACTGGCGAGGGGGGAAGAGGGAACAGAGAGAGTTGATTGGAAATAGGGAAAAGAGAGATTTCATAGAAAAGAGGAAAGCCAGGGAACAGAGAGAGGCGAGAGAAACCAGGGGAAAGAGACTGGCGAGGGAAAAGAGGGATAACAGAGTTGACGAATAACAGGGAAAAGAGAGAGGCGAGGGAAAGTGGAAAAATTAGACCTAGAGGGAAGAGAGGTAAAAGAGAGAGGGGAGGGCAACGAGGGACAACAGAGAATTGAGGAATGAGAGGGGAAAGAGGGAGTCGGGTGAAAGTGGGAAGAATTGGACACCGAGGGAAGAGAGGTAACAGAGACTGGCGAGGAAAAGGAGGGAAAGGTGACTGGCGAGGGAAAAGTTGGAAAAGAGAGAGTCATGGCAAAGCAGGGGGAAAGAGACAGGCGAGGGAAAACAAGGACAAGAGAGAGTTCATGGAAAAGAGAGGGGCGAGGGAAAGTGGGAAGAATTAGACACCGAGGGAAGAGAGGTAACAGAGACTGGCGAGGGAAAGAGAGAGGCGAGAGAAACCAGGGGAAAGAGACTGGCGAGGGGGGAAGATGGAACAGAGAGAGTTGATTGGAAATAGGGAAAAGAGAGATTTCATAGAAAAGAGGAAAGCCAGGGAACAGAGAGAGGCGAGAGAAACCAGGGGAAAGAGACTGGCGAGGGAAAAGAGGGATAACAGAGTTGACGAATAACAGGGAAAAGAGAGAGGCGAGGGAAAGTGGAAAAATTAGACCTAGAGGGAAGAGAGGTAAAAGAGAGAGGGGAGGGCAACGAGGGACAACAGAGAATTGAGGAATGAGAGGGGAAAGAGGGAGTCGGGTGAAAGTGGGAAGAATTGGACACCGAGGGAAGAGAGGTAACAGAGACTGGCGAGGAAAAGGAGGGAAAGGTGACTGGCGAGGGAAAAGTTGGAAAAGAGAGAGTCATGGCAAAGCAGGGGAAAAGAGACAGGCGAGGGAAAACAAGGACAAGAGAGTTAATGGAAAAGAAGGAGGTGAGTGAAAGTGGGAAGAATTAGACACCGAGGGAAGAGAGGTAACAGAGACTGGCGAGGGAAAGAGAGAGGCGAGATAAACCAGGGGAAAGAGACTGGCGAGGGGGGAAGAGGGAAAAGAGAGGGTTGATTGGAAATAGGGAAAAGAGAGATTTCATAGAAAAGAGGAAAGCCAGGGAACAGAGAGAGGCGAGAGAAACCAGGGGAAAGAGACTGGCGAGGGGGGAAGAGGGAAAAGAGAGGGTTGATTGGAAATAGGGAAAAGAGAGATTTCATAGAAAAGAGGAAAGCCAGGGAACAGAGAGAGGCGAGAGAAACCAGGGGAAAGAGACTGGCGAGGGGGGAAGAGGGAACAGAGAGAGTTGATTGGAAATAGGGAAAAGAGAGATTTCATAGAAAAGAGGAAAGCCAGGGAACAGAGAGAGGCGAGAGAAACCAGGGGAAAGAGACTGGCGAGGGAAAAGAGGGATAACAGAGTTGACGAATAACAGGGAAAAGAGAGAGGCGAGGGAAAGTGGAAAAATTAGACCTAGAGGGAAGAGAGGTAAAAGAGAGAGGGGAGGGCAACGAGGGACAACAGAGAATTGAGGAATGAGAGGGGAAAGAGGGAGTCGGGTGAAAGTGGGAAGAATTGGACACCGAGGGAAGAGAGGTAACAGAGACTGGCGAGGAAAAGGAGGGAAAGGTGACTGGCGAGGGAAAAGTTGGAAAAGAGAGAGTCATGGCAAAGCAGGGGGAAAGAGACAGGCGAGGGAAAACAAGGACAAGAGAGAGTTCATGGAAAAGAGAGGGGCGAGGGAAAGTGGGAAGAATTAGACACCGAGGGAAGAGAGGTAACAGAGACTGGCGAGGGAAAGAGAGAGGCGAGAGAAACCAGGGGAAAGAGACTGGCGAGGGGGGAAGAGGGAACAGAGAGAGTTGATTGGAAATAGGGAAAAGAGAGATTTCATAGAAAAGAGGAAAGCCAGGGAACAGAGAGAGGCGAGAGAAACCAGGGGAAAGAGACTGGCGAGGGAAAAGAGGGATAACAGAGTTGACGAATAACAGGGAAAAGAGAGAGGCGAGGGAAAGTGGAAAAATTAGACCTAGAGGGAAGAGAGGTAAAAGAGAGAGGGGAGGGCAACGAGGGACAACAGAGAATTGAGGAATGAGAGGGGAAAGAGGGAGTCGGGTGAAAGTGGGAAGAATTGGACACCGAGGGAAGAGAGGTAACAGAGACTGGCGAGGAAAAGGAGGGAAAGGTGACTGGCGAGGGAAAAGTTGGAAAAGAGAGAGTCATGGCAAAGCAGGGGAAAAGAGACAGGCGAGGGAAAACAAGGACAAGAGAGTTAATGGAAAAGAAGGAGGTGAGTGAAAGTGGGAAGAATTAGACACCGAGGGAAGAGAGGTAACAGAGACTGGCGAGGGAAAGAGAGAGGCGAGATAAACCAGGGGAAAGAGACTGGCGAGGGGGGAAGAGGGAAAAGAGAGGGTTGATTGGAAATAGGGAAAAGAGAGATTTCATAGAAAAGAGGAAAGCCAGGGAACAGAGAGAGGCGAGAGAAACCAGGGGAAAGAGACTGGCGAGGGGGGAAGAGGGAAAAGAGAGGGTTGATTGGAAATAGGGAAAAGAGAGATTTCATAGAAAAGAGGAAAGCCAGGGAACAGAGAGAGGCGAGAGAAACCAGGGGAAAGAGACTGGCGAGGGGGGAAGAGGGAACAGAGAGAGTTGATTGGAAATAGGGAAAAGAGAGATTTCATAGAAAAGAGGAAAGCCAGGGAACAGAGAGAGGCGAGAGAAACCAGGGGAAAGAGACTGGCGAGGGAAAAGAGGGATAACAGAGTTGACGAATAACAGGGAAAAGAGAGAGGCGAGGGAAAGTGGAAAAATTAGACCTAGAGGGAAGAGAGGTAAAAGAGAGAGGGGAGGGCAACGAGGGACAACAGAGAATTGAGGAATGAGAGGGGAAAGAGGGAGTCGGGTGAAAGTGGGAAGAATTGGACACCGAGGGAAGAGAGGTAACAGAGACTGGCGAGGAAAAGGAGGGAAAGGTGACTGGCGAGGGAAAAGTTGGAAAAGAGAGAGTCATGGCAAAGCAGGGGGAAAGAGACAGGCGAGGGAAAACAAGGACAAGAGAGAGTTCATGGAAAAGAGAGGGGCGAGGGAAAGTGGGAAGAATTAGACACCGAGGGAAGAGAGGTAACAGAGACTGGCGAGGGAAAGAGAGAGGCGAGAGAAACCAGGGGAAAGAGACTGGCGAGGGGGGAAGAGGGAACAGAGAGAGTTGATTGGAAATAGGGAAAAGAGAGATTTCATAGAAAAGAGGAAAGCCAGGGAACAGAGAGAGGCGAGAGAAACCAGGGGAAAGAGACTGGCGAGGGAAAAGAGGGATAACAGAGTTGACGAATAACAGGGAAAAGAGAGAGGCGAGGGAAAGTGGAAAAATTAGACCTAGAGGGAAGAGAGGTAAAAGAGAGAGGGGAGGGCAACGAGGGACAACAGAGAATTGAGGAATGAGAGGGGAAAGAGGGAGTCGGGTGAAAGTGGGAAGAATTGGACACCGAGGGAAGAGAGGTAACAGAGACTGGCGAGGAAAAGGAGGGAAAGGTGACTGGCGAGGGAAAAGTTGGAAAAGAGAGAGTCATGGCAAAGCAGGGGAAAAGAGACAGGCGAGGGAAAACAAGGACAAGAGAGTTAATGGAAAAGAAGGAGGTGAGTGAAAGTGGGAAGAATTAGACACCGAGGGAAGAGAGGTAACAGAGACTGGCGAGGGAAAGAGAGAGGCGAGATAAACCAGGGGAAAGAGACTGGCGAGGGGGGAAGAGGGAAAAGAGAGGGTTGATTGGAAATAGGGAAAAGAGAGATTTCATAGAAAAGAGGAAAGCCAGGGAACAGAGAGAGGCGAGAGAAACCAGGGGAAAGAGACTGGCGAGGGGGGAAGAGGGAAAAGAGAGGGTTGATTGGAAATAGGGAAAAGAGAGATTTCATAGAAAAGAGGAAAGCCAGGGAACAGAGAGAGGCGAGAGAAACCAGGGGAAAGAGACTGGCGAGGGGGGAAGAGGGAACAGAGAGAGTTGATTGGAAATAGGGAAAAGAGAGATTTCATAGAAAAGAGGAAAGCCAGGGAACAGAGAGAGGCGAGAGAAACCAGGGGAAAGAGACTGGCGAGGGAAAAGAGGGATAACAGAGTTGACGAATAACAGGGAAAAGAGAGAGGCGAGGGAAAGTGGAAAAATTAGACCTAGAGGGAAGAGAGGTAAAAGAGAGAGGGGAGGGCAACGAGGGACAACAGAGAATTGAGGAATGAGAGGGGAAAGAGGGAGTCGGGTGAAAGTGGGAAGAATTGGACACCGAGGGAAGAGAGGTAACAGAGACTGGCGAGGAAAAGGAGGGAAAGGTGACTGGCGAGGGAAAAGTTGGAAAAGAGAGAGTCATGGCAAAGCAGGGGGAAAGAGACAGGCGAGGGAAAACAAGGACAAGAGAGAGTTCATGGAAAAGAGAGGGGCGAGGGAAAGTGGGAAGAATTAGACACCGAGGGAAGAGAGGTAACAGAGACTGGCGAGGGAAAGAGAGAGGCGAGAGAAACCAGGGGAAAGAGACTGGCGAGGGGGGAAGATGGAACAGAGAGAGTTGATTGGAAATAGGGAAAAGAGAGATTTCATAGAAAAGAGGAAAGCCAGGGAACAGAGAGAGGCGAGAGAAACCAGGGGAAAGAGACTGGCGAGGGAAAAGAGGGATAACAGAGTTGACGAATAACAGGGAAAAGAGAGAGGCGAGGGAAAGTGGAAAAATTAGACCTAGAGGGAAGAGAGGTAAAAGAGAGAGGGGAGGGCAACGAGGGACAACAGAGAATTGAGGAATGAGAGGGGAAAGAGGGAGTCGGGTGAAAGTGGGAAGAATTGGACACCGAGGGAAGAGAGGTAACAGAGACTGGCGAGGAAAAGGAGGGAAAGGTGACTGGCGAGGGAAAAGTTGGAAAAGAGAGAGTCATGGCAAAGCAGGGGAAAAGAGACAGGCGAGGGAAAACAAGGACAAGAGAGTTAATGGAAAAGAAGGAGGTGAGTGAAAGTGGGAAGAATTAGACACCGAGGGAAGAGAGGTAACAGAGACTGGCGAGGGAAAGAGAGAGGCGAGATAAACCAGGGGAAAGAGACTGGCGAGGGGGGAAGAGGGAAAAGAGAGGGTTGATTGGAAATAGGGAAAAGAGAGATTTCATAGAAAAGAGGAAAGCCAGGGAACAGAGAGAGGCGAGAGAAACCAGGGGAAAGAGACTGGCGAGGGGGGAAGAGGGAAAAGAGAGGGTTGATTGGAAATAGGGAAAAGAGAGATTTCATAGAAAAGAGGAAAGCCAGGGAACAGAGAGAGGCGAGAGAAACCAGGGGAAAGAGACTGGCGAGGGGGGAAGAGGGAACAGAGAGAGTTGATTGGAAATAGGGAAAAGAGAGATTTCATAGAAAAGAGGAAAGCCAGGGAACAGAGAGAGGCGAGAGAAACCAGGGGAAAGAGACTGGCGAGGGAAAAGAGGGATAACAGAGTTGACGAATAACAGGGAAAAGAGAGAGGCGAGGGAAAGTGGAAAAATTAGACCTAGAGGGAAGAGAGGTAAAAGAGAGAGGGGAGGGCAACGAGGGACAACAGAGAATTGAGGAATGAGAGGGGAAAGAGGGAGTCGGGTGAAAGTGGGAAGAATTGGACACCGAGGGAAGAGAGGTAACAGAGACTGGCGAGGAAAAGGAGGGAAAGGTGACTGGCGAGGGAAAAGTTGGAAAAGAGAGAGTCATGGCAAAGCAGGGGGAAAGAGACAGGCGAGGGAAAACAAGGACAAGAGAGAGTTCATGGAAAAGAGAGGGGCGAGGGAAAGTGGGAAGAATTAGACACCGAGGGAAGAGAGGTAACAGAGACTGGCGAGGGAAAGAGAGAGGCGAGAGAAACCAGGGGAAAGAGACTGGCGAGGGGGGAAGAGGGAACAGAGAGAGTTGATTGGAAATAGGGAAAAGAGAGATTTCATAGAAAAGAGGAAAGCCAGGGAACAGAGAGAGGCGAGAGAAACCAGGGGAAAGAGACTGGCGAGGGAAAAGAGGGATAACAGAGTTGACGAATAACAGGGAAAAGAGAGAGGCGAGGGAAAGTGGAAAAATTAGACCTAGAGGGAAGAGAGGTAAAAGAGAGAGGGGAGGGCAACGAGGGACAACAGAGAATTGAGGAATGAGAGGGGAAAGAGGGAGTCGGGTGAAAGTGGGAAGAATTGGACACCGAGGGAAGAGAGGTAACAGAGACTGGCGAGGAAAAGGAGGGAAAGGTGACTGGCGAGGGAAAAGTTGGAAAAGAGAGAGTCATGGCAAAGCAGGGGGAAAGAGACAGGCGAGGGAAAACAAGGACAAGAGAGAGTTCATGGAAAAGAGAGGGGCGAGGGAAAGTGGGAAGAATTAGACACCGAGGGAAGAGAGGTAACAGAGACTGGCGAGGGAAAGAGAGAGGCGAGAGAAACCAGGGGAAAGAGACTGGCGAGGGGGGAAGAGGGAACAGAGAGAGTTGATTGGAAATAGGGAAAAGAGAGATTTCATAGAAAAGAGGAAAGCCAGGGAACAGAGAGAGGCGAGAGAAACCAGGGGAAAGAGACTGGCGAGGGAAAAGAGGGATAACAGAGTTGACGAATAACAGGGAAAAGAGAGAGGCGAGGGAAAGTGGAAAAATTAGACCTAGAGGGAAGAGAGGTAAAAGAGAGAGGGGAGGGCAACGAGGGACAACAGAGAATTGAGGAATGAGAGGGGAAAGAGGGAGTCGGGTGAAAGTGGGAAGAATTGGACACCGAGGGAAGAGAGGTAACAGAGACTGGCGAGGAAAAGGAGGGAAAGGTGACTGGCGAGGGAAAAGTTGGAAAAGAGAGAGTCATGGCAAAGCAGGGGAAAAGAGACAGGCGAGGGAAAACAAGGACAAGAGAGTTAATGGAAAAGAAGGAGGTGAGTGAAAGTGGGAAGAATTAGACACCGAGGGAAGAGAGGTAACAGAGACTGGCGAGGGAAAGAGAGAGGCGAGATAAACCAGGGGAAAGAGACTGGCGAGGGGGGAAGAGGGAAAAGAGAGGGTTGATTGGAAATAGGGAAAAGAGAGATTTCATAGAAAAGAGGAAAGCCAGGGAACAGAGAGAGGCGAGAGAAACCAGGGGAAAGAGACTGGCGAGGGGGGAAGAGGGAAAAGAGAGGGTTGATTGGAAATAGGGAAAAGAGAGATTTCATAGAAAAGAGGAAAGCCAGGGAACAGAGAGAGGCGAGAGAAACCAGGGGAAAGAGACTGGCGAGGGGGGAAGAGGGAACAGAGAGAGTTGATTGGAAATAGGGAAAAGAGAGATTTCATAGAAAAGAGGAAAGCCAGGGAACAGAGAGAGGCGAGAGAAACCAGGGGAAAGAGACTGGCGAGGGAAAAGAGGGATAACAGAGTTGACGAATAACAGGGAAAAGAGAGAGGCGAGGGAAAGTGGAAAAATTAGACCTAGAGGGAAGAGAGGTAAAAGAGAGAGGGGAGGGCAACGAGGGACAACAGAGAATTGAGGAATGAGAGGGGAAAGAGGGAGTCGGGTGAAAGTGGGAAGAATTGGACACCGAGGGAAGAGAGGTAACAGAGACTGGCGAGGAAAAGGAGGGAAAGGTGACTGGCGAGGGAAAAGTTGGAAAAGAGAGAGTCATGGCAAAGCAGGGGGAAAGAGACAGGCGAGGGAAAACAAGGACAAGAGAGAGTTCATGGAAAAGAGAGGGGCGAGGGAAAGTGGGAAGAATTAGACACCGAGGGAAGAGAGGTAACAGAGACTGGCGAGGGAAAGAGAGAGGCGAGAGAAACCAGGGGAAAGAGACTGGCGAGGGGGGAAGAGGGAACAGAGAGAGTTGATTGGAAATAGGGAAAAGAGAGATTTCATAGAAAAGAGGAAAGCCAGGGAACAGAGAGAGGCGAGAGAAACCAGGGGAAAGAGACTGGCGAGGGAAAAGAGGGATAACAGAGTTGACGAATAACAGGGAAAAGAGAGAGGCGAGGGAAAGTGGAAAAATTAGACCTAGAGGGAAGAGAGGTAAAAGAGAGAGGGGAGGGCAACGAGGGACAACAGAGAATTGAGGAATGAGAGGGGAAAGAGGGAGTCGGGTGAAAGTGGGAAGAATTGGACACCGAGGGAAGAGAGGTAACAGAGACTGGCGAGGAAAAGGAGGGAAAGGTGACTGGCGAGGGAAAAGTTGGAAAAGAGAGAGTCATGGCAAAGCAGGGGGAAAGAGACAGGCGAGGGAAAACAAGGACAAGAGAGAGTTCATGGAAAAGAGAGGGGCGAGGGAAAGTGGGAAGAATTAGACACCGAGGGAAGAGAGGTAACAGAGACTGGCGAGGGAAAGAGAGAGGCAAGACAAACCAGGGGAAAGAGACTGGCGAGGGGGGAAGAGGGAAAAGAGAGGGTTGATTGGAAATAGGGAAAAGAGAGATTTCATAGAAAAGAGGAAAGCCAGGGAACAGAGAGAGGCGAGAGAAACCAGGGGAAAGAGACTGGCGAGGGGGGAAGAGGGAACAGAGAGAGTTGATTGGAAATAGGGAAAAGAGAGATTTCATAGAAAAGAGGAAAGCCAGGGAACAGAGAGAGGCGAGAGAAACCAGGGGAAAGAGACTGGCGAGGGAAAAGAGGGATAACAGAGTTGACGAATAACAGGGGAAAGAGAGAGGCGAGGGAAAGTGGAAAAATTAGACCTAGAGGGAAGAGAGGTAAAAGAGAGAGGGGAGGGCAACGAGGGACAACAGAGAATTGAGGAATGAGAGGGGAAAGAGGGAGTCGGGTGAAAGTGGGAAGAATTGGACACCGAGGGAAGAGAGGTAACAGAGACTGGCGAGGAAAAGGAGGGAAAGGTGACTGGCGAGGGAAAAGTTGGAAAAGAGAGAGTCATGGCAAAGCAGGGGAAAAGAGACAGGCGAGGGAAAACAAGGACAAGAGAGTTAATGGAAAAGAAGGAGGTGAGTGAAAGTGGGAAGAATTAGACACCGAGGGAAGAGAGGTAACAGAGACTGGCGAGGGAAAGAGAGAGGCGAGATAAACCAGGGGAAAGAGACTGGCGAGGGGGGAAGAGGGAAAAGAGAGGGTTGATTGGAAATAGGGAAAAGAGAGATTTCATAGAAAAGAGGAAAGCCAGGGAACAGAGAGAGGCGAGAGAAACCAGGGGAAAGAGACTGGCGAGGGGGGAAGAGGGAAAAGAGAGGGTTGATTGGAAATAGGGAAAAGAGAGATTTCATAGAAAAGAGGAAAGCCAGGGAACAGAGAGAGGCGAGAGAAACCAGGGGAAAGAGACTGGCGAGGGGGGAAGAGGGAACAGAGAGAGTTGATTGGAAATAGGGAAAAGAGAGATTTCATAGAAAAGAGGAAAGCCAGGGAACAGAGAGAGGCGAGAGAAACCAGGGGAAAGAGACTGGCGAGGGAAAAGAGGGATAACAGAGTTGACGAATAACAGGGAAAAGAGAGAGGCGAGGGAAAGTGGAAAAATTAGACCTAGAGGGAAGAGAGGTAAAAGAGAGAGGGGAGGGCAACGAGGGACAACAGAGAATTGAGGAATGAGAGGGGAAAGAGGGAGTCGGGTGAAAGTGGGAAGAATTGGACACCGAGGGAAGAGAGGTAACAGAGACTGGCGAGGAAAAGGAGGGAAAGGTGACTGGCGAGGGAAAAGTTGGAAAAGAGAGAGTCATGGCAAAGCAGGGGGAAAGAGACAGGCGAGGGAAAACAAGGACAAGAGAGAGTTCATGGAAAAGAGAGGGGCGAGGGAAAGTGGGAAGCATTAGACACCGAGGGAAGAGAGGTAACAGAGACTGGCGAGGGAAAGAGAGAGGCAAGACAAACCAGGGGAAAGAGACTGGCGAGGGGGGAAGAGGGAAAAGAGAGGGTTGATTGGAAATAGGGAAAAGAGAGATTTCATAGAAAAGAGGAAAGCCAGGGAACAGAGAGAGGCGAGAGAAACCAGGGGAAAGAGACTGGCGAGGGGGGAAGAGGGAACAGAGAGAGTTGATTGGAAATAGGGAAAAGAGAGATTTCATAGAAAAGAGGAAAGCCAGGGAACAGAGAGAGGCGAGAGAAACCAGGGGAAAGAGACTGGCGAGGGGGGAAGAGGGAACAGAGAGAGTTGATTGGAAATAGGGAAAAGAGAGATTTCATAGAAAAGAGGAAAGCCAGGGAACAGAGAGAGGCGAGAGAAACCAGGGGAAAGAGACTGGCGAGGGAAAAGAGGGATAACAGAGTTGACGAATAACAGGGGAAAGAGAGAGGCGAGGGAAAGTGGAAAAATTAGACCTAGAGGGAAGAGAGGTAAAAGAGAGAGGGGAGGGCAACGAGGGACAACAGAGAATTGAGGAATGAGAGGGGAAAGAGGGAGTCGGGTGAAAGTGGGAAGAATTGGACACCGAGGGAAGAGAGGTAACAGAGACTGGCGAGGAAAAGGAGGGAAAGGTGACTGGCGAAGGAAAAGTTGGAAAAGAGAGAGTCATGGCAAAGCAGGGGAAAAGAGACAGGCGAGGGAAAACAAGGACAAGAGAGTTAATGGAAAAGAAGGAGGTGAGTGAAAGTGGGAAGAATTAGACACCGAGGGAAGAGAGGTAACAGAGACTGGCGAGGGAAAGAGAGAGGCGAGATAAACCAGGGGAAAGAGACTGGCGAGGGGGGAAGAGGGAAAAGAGAGGGTTGATTGGAAATAGGGAAAAGAGAGATTTCATAGAAAAGAGGAAAGCCAGGGAACAGAGAGAGGCGAGAGAAACCAGGGGAAAGAGACTGGCGAGGGGGGAAGAGGGAAAAGAGAGGGTTGATTGGAAATAGGGAAAAGAGAGATTTCATAGAAAAGAGGAAAGCCAGGGAACAGAGAGAGGCGAGAGAAACCAGGGGAAAGAGACTGGCGAGGGGGGAAGAGGGAACAGAGAGAGTTGATTGGAAATAGGGAAAAGAGAGATTTCATAGAAAAGAGGAAAGCCAGGGAACAGAGAGAGGCGAGAGAAACCAGGGGAAAGAGACTGGTGAGGGAAAAGAGGGATAACAGAGTTGACGAATAACAGGGAAAAGAGAGAGGCGAGGGAAAGTGGAAAAATTAGACCTAGAGGGAAGAGAGGTAAAAGAGAGAGGGGAGGGCAACGAGGGACAACAGAGAATTGAGGAATGAGAGGGGAAAGAGGGAGTCGGGTGAAAGTGGGAAGAATTGGACACCGAGGGAAGAGAGGTAACAGAGACTGGCGAGGAAAAGGAGGGAAAGGTGACTGGCGAGGGAAAAGTTGGAAAAGAGAGAGTCATGGCAAAGCAGGGGGAAAGAGACAGGCGAGGGAAAACAAGGACAAGAGAGAGTTCATGGAAAAGAGAGGGGCGAGGGAAAGTGGGAAGAATTAGACACCGAGGGAAGAGAGGTAACAGAGACTGGCGAGGGAAAGAGAGAGGCAAGACAAACCAGGGGAAAGAGACTGGCGAGGGGGGAAGAGGGAAAAGAGAGGGTTGATTGGAAATAGGGAAAAGAGAGATTTCATAGAAAAGAGGAAAGCCAGGGAACAGAGAGAGGCGAGAGAAACCAGGGGAAAGAGACTGGCGAGGGGGGAAGAGGGAACAGAGAGAGTTGATTGGAAATAGGGAAAAGAGAGATTTCATAGAAAAGAGGAAAGCCAGGGAACAGAGAGAGGCGAGAGAAACCAGGGGAAAGAGACTGGCGAGGGAAAAGAGGGATAACAGAGTTGACGAATAACAGGGGAAAGAGAGAGGCGAGGGAAAGTGGAAAAATTAGACCTAGAGGGAAGAGAGGTAAAAGAGAGAGGGGAGGGCAACGAGGGACAACAGAGAATTGAGGAATGAGAGGGGAAAGAGGGAGTCGGGTGAAAGTGGGAAGAATTGGACACCGAGGGAAGAGAGGTAACAGAGACTGGCGAGGAAAAGGAGGGAAAGGTGACTGGCGAGGGAAAAGTTGGAAAAGAGAGAGTCATGGCAAAGCAGGGGAAAAGAGACAGGCGAGGGAAAACAAGGACAAGAGAGTTAATGGAAAAGAAGGAGGTGAGTGAAAGTGGGAAGAATTAGACACCGAGGGAAGAGAGGTAACAGAGACTGGCGAGGGAAAGAGAGAGGCGAGATAAACCAGGGGAAAGAGACTGGCGAGGGGGGAAGAGGGAAAAGAGAGGGTTGATTGGAAATAGGGAAAAGAGAGATTTCATAGAAAAGAGGAAAGCCAGGGAACAGAGAGAGGCGAGAGAAACCAGGGGAAAGAGACTGGCGAGGGGGAAGAGGGATAACAGAGTTGACGAATAACAGGGAAAAGAGAGAGGCGAGGGAAAGTGGAAAAATTAGACCTAGAGGGAAGAGAGGTAAAAGAGAGAGGGGAGGGCAACGAGGGACAACAGAGAATTGAGGAATGAGAGGGGAAAGAGGGAGTCGGGTGAAAGTGGGAAGAATTGGACACCGAGGGAAGAGAGGTAACAGAGACTGGCGAGGAAAAGGAGGGAAAGGTGACTGGCGAGGGAAAAGTTGGAAAAGAGAGAGTCATGGCAAAGCAGGGGGAAAGAGACAGGCGAGGGAAAACAAGGACAAGAGAGTTAATGGAAAAGAAGGAGGTGAGTGAAAGTGGGAAGAATTAGACACCGAGGGAAGAGAGGTAACAGAGACTGGCGAGGGAAAGAGAGAGGCAAGACAAACCAGGGGAACGAGACTGGCGAGGGGGGAAGAGGGAAAAGAGAGGGTTGATTGGAAATAGGGAAAAGAGAGATTTCATAGAAAAGAGGAAAGCCAGGGAACAGAGAGAGGCGAGAGAAACCAGGGGAAAGAGACTGGCGAGGGGGGAAGAGGGAACAGAGAGAGTTGATTGGAAATAGGGAAAAGAGAGATTTCATAGAAAAGAGGAAAGCCAGGGAACAGAGAGAGGCGAGAGAAACCAGGGGAAAGAGACTGGCGAGGGGGGAAGAGGGAACAGAGAGAGTTGATTGGAAATAGGGAAAAGAGAGATTTCATAGAAAAGAGGAAAGCCAGGGAACAGAGAGAGGCGAGAGAAACCAGGGGAAAGAGACTGGCGAGGGAAAAGAGGGATAACAGAGTTGACGAATAACAGGGGAAAGAGAGAGGCGAGGGAAAGTGGAAAAATTAGACCTAGAGGGAAGAGAGGTAAAAGAGAGAGGGGAGGGCAACGAGGGACAACAGAGAATTGAGGAATGAGAGGGGAAAGAGGGAGTCGGGTGAAAGTGGGAAGAATTGGACACCGAGGGAAGAGAGGTAACGGAGACTGGCGAGGAAAAGGAGGGCAAGGTGACTGGCGAGGGAAAAGTTGGAAAAGAGAGAGTCATGGCAAAGCAGGGGGAAAGAGACAGGCGAGGGAAAACAAGGACAAGAGAGTTAATGGAAAAGAAGGAGGTGAGTGAAAGTGGGAAGAATTAGACACCGAGGGAAGAGAGGTAACAGAGACTGGCGAGGAAAAGGAGGGAAAGGTGACTGGCGAGGGAAAACAAGGACAAGAGAGAGTTCATGGAAAAGAGAGGGGCGAGGGAAAGTGGGAAGTATTAGACACCGAGGGAAGAGAGGTAACAGAGACTGGCGAGGGAAAGAGAGAGGCGAGATAAACCAGGGGAAAGAGACTGGCGAGGGGGGAAGAGGGAAAAGAGAGGGTTGAGGGAAAGCAGGGGAAAGAGACTATGGAGGGAAAGCAGAGGGAAAGAGACAGGCGAGGGAAAACAAGGACAAGAGAGAGTTAATGGAAAAGAGGGAGGCGAGTGAAAGTGGGAAGAATTAGACACCAAGGGAAGAGACGTAAAAGAGACTGGCGAGGGAAAGAGAGAGGCGAGATAAACCAGGGGAAAGAGACTGGCGAGGGGGGAAGAGGGAAAAGAGAGGGTTGAGGGAAAGCAGGGGAACGAGAGAGTTCATGGAAAAGAGGGAGTGGAGTGTAAGTGGGAAAATTAGGCACGGAGGGAATAGAGGTTAAAAGAGACTGGCGAGGGAAAGGAAGGAAAAGTGACTGGCGAGGGGAAAGAGGGAAAAGAGAGGGCTGACTGGAAATAGGGAAAAGAGAGATTTCATAGAAAAGAGGAAAGCCAGGGAACAGAGAGAGGCGAGAGAAACCAGGGGAAAGAGACTGGCGAGGGAAAAGAGGGATAACAGAGTTGACGAATAACAGGGAAAAGAGAGAGGCGAGGGAAAGTGGAAAAATTAGACCTAGAGGGAAGAGAGGTAAAAGAGAGAGGGGAGGGCAACGAGGGACAACAGAGAATTGAGGAATGAGAGGGGAAAGAGGGAGTCGGGTGAAAGTGGGAAGAATTGGACACCGAGGGAAGAGAGGTAACAGAGACTGGCGAGGAAAAGGAGGGAAAGGTGACTGGCGAGGGAAAAGTTGGAAAAGAGAGAGTCATGGCAAAGCAGGGGAAAAGAGACAGGCGAGGGAAAACAAGGACAAGAGAGTTAATGGAAAAGAAGGAGGTGAGTGAAAGTGGGAAGAATTAGACACCGAGGGAAGAGAGGTAACAGAGACTGGCGAGGGAAAGAGAGAGGCGAGATAAACCAGGGGAAAGAGACTGGCGAGGGGGGAAGAGGGAACAGAGAGAGTTGATTGGAAATAGGGAAAAGAGAGATTTCATAGAAAAGAGGAAAGCCAGGGAACAGAGAGAGGCGAGAGAAACCAGGGGAAAGAGACTGGCGAGGGAAAAGAGGGATAACAGAGTTGACGAATAACAGGGAAAAGAGAGAGGCGAGGGAAAGTGGAAAAATTAGACCTAGAGGGAAGAGAGGTAAAAGAGAGAGGGGAGGGCAACGAGGGACAACAGAGAATTGAGGAATGAGAGGGGAAAGAGGGAGTCGGGTGAAAGTGGGAAGAATTGGACACCGAGGGAAGAGAGGTAACAGAGACTGGCGAGGAAAAGGAGGGAAAGGTGACTGGCGAGGGAAAAGTTGGAAAAGAGAGAGTCATGGCAAAGCAGGGGAAAAGAGACAGGCGAGGGAAAACAAGGACAAGAGAGTTAATGGAAAAGAAGGAGGTGAGTGAAAGTGGGAAGAATTAGACACAGAGGGAAGAGAGGTAACAGAGACTGGCGAGGGAAAGAGAGAGGCGAGATAAACCAGGGGAAAGAGACTGGCGAGGGGGGAAGAGGGAAAAGAGAGGGTTGATTGGAAATAGGGAAAAGAGAGATTTCATAGAAAAGAGGAAAGCCAGGGAACAGAGAGAGGCGAGAGAAACCAGGGGAAAGAGACTGGCGAGGGGGGAAGAGGGAACAGAGAGAGTTGATTGGAAATAGGGAAAAGAGAGATTTCATAGAAAAGAGGAAAGCCAGGGAACAGAGAGAGGCGAGAGAAACCAGGGGAAAGAGACTGGCGAGGGAAAAGAGGGATAACAGAGTTGACGAATAACAGGGGAAAGAGAGAGGCGAGGGAAAGTGGAAAAATTAGACCTAGAGGGAAGAGAGGTAAAAGAGAGAGGGGAGGGCAACGAGGGACAACAGAGAATTGAGGAATGAGAGGGGAAAGAGGGAGTCGGGTGAAAGTGGGAAGAATTGGACACCGAGGGAAGAGAGGTAACAGAGACTGGCGAGGAAAAGGAGGGAAAGGTGACTGGCGAGGGAAAAGTTGGAAAAGAGAGAGTCATGGCAAAGCAGGGGAAAAGAGACAGGCGAGGGAAAACAAGGACAAGAGAGTTAATGGAAAAGAAGGAGGTGAGTGAAAGTGGGAAGAATTAGACACCGAGGGAAGAGAGGTAACAGAGACTGGCGAGGGAAAGAGAGAGGCGAGATAAACCAGGGGAAAGAGACTGGCGAGGGGGGAAGAGGGAAAAGAGAGGGTTGATTGGAAATAGGGAAAAGAGAGATTTCATAGAAAAGAGGAAAGCCAGGGAACAGAGAGAGGCGAGAGAAACCAGGGGAAAGAGACTGGCGAGGGGGGAAGAGGGAAAAGAGAGGGTTGATTGGAAATAGGGAAAAGAGAGATTTCATAGAAAAGAGGAAAGCCAGGGAACAGAGAGAGGCGAGAGAAACCAGGGGAAAGAGACTGGCGAGGGGGGAAGAGGGAACAGAGAGAGTTGATTGGAAATAGGGAAAAGAGAGATTTCATAGAAAAGAGGAAAGCCAGGGAACAGAGAGAGGCGAGAGAAACCAGGGGAAAGAGACTGGCGAGGGAAAAGAGGGATAACAGAGTTGACGAATAACAGGGAAAAGAGAGAGGCGAGGGAAAGTGGAAAAATTAGACCTAGAGGGAAGAGAGGTAAAAGAGAGAGGGGAGGGCAACGAGGGACAACAGAGAATTGAGGAATGAGAGGGGAAAGAGGGAGTCGGGTGAAAGTGGGAAGAATTGGACACCGAGGGAAGAGAGGTAACAGAGACTGGCGAGGAAAAGGAGGGAAAGGTGACTGGCGAGGGAAAAGTTGGAAAAGAGAGAGTCATGGCAAAGCAGGGGGAAAGAGACAGGCGAGGGAAAACAAGGACAAGAGAGAGTTCATGGAAAAGAGAGGGGCGAGGGAAAGTGGGAAGAATTAGACACCGAGGGAAGAGAGGTAACAGAGACTGGCGAGGGAAAGAGAGAGGCAAGACAAACCAGGGGAAAGAGACTGGCGAGGGGGGAAGAGGGAAAAGAGAGGGTTGATTGGAAATAGGGAAAAGAGAGATTTCATAGAAAAGAGGAAAGCCAGGGAACAGAGAGAGGCGAGAGAAACCAGGGGAAAGAGACTGGCGAGGGGGGAAGAGGGAACAGAGAGAGTTGATTGGAAATAGGGAAAAGAGAGATTTCATAGAAAAGAGGAAAGCCAGGGAACAGAGAGAGGCGAGAGAAACCAGGGGAAAGAGACTGGCGAGGGAAAAGAGGGATAACAGAGTTGACGAATAACAGGGGAAAGAGAGAGGCGAGGGAAAGTGGAAAAATTAGACCTAGAGGGAAGAGAGGTAAAAGAGAGAGGGGAGGGCAACGAGGGACAACAGAGAATTGAGGAATGAGAGGGGAAAGAGGGAGTCGGGTGAAAGTGGGAAGAATTGGACACCGAGGGAAGAGAGGTAACAGAGACTGGCGAGGAAAAGGAGGGAAAGGTGACTGGCGAGGGAAAAGTTGGAAAAGAGAGAGTCATGGCAAAGCAGGGGAAAAGAGACAGGCGAGGGAAAACAAGGACAAGAGAGTTAATGGAAAAGAAGGAGGTGAGTGAAAGTGGGAAGAATTAGACACCGAGGGAAGAGAGGTAACAGAGACTGGCGAGGGAAAGAGAGAGGCGAGATAAACCAGGGGAAAGAGACTGGCGAGGGGGGAAGAGGGAAAAGAGAGGGTTGATTGGAAATAGGGAAAAGAGAGATTTCATAGAAAAGAGGAAAGCCAGGGAACAGAGAGAGGCGAGAGAAACCAGGGGAAAGAGACTGGCGAGGGGGGAAGAGGGAACAGAGAGAGTTGATTGGAAATAGGGAAAAGAGAGATTTCATAGAAAAGAGGAAAGCCAGGGAACAGAGAGAGGCGAGAGAAACCAGGGGAAAGAGACTGGCGAGGGAAAAGAGGGATAACAGAGTTGACGAATAACAGGGGAAAGAGAGAGGCGAGGGAAAGTGGAAAAATTAGACCTAGAGGGAAGAGAGGTAAAAGAGAGAGGGGAGGGCAACGAGGGACAACAGAGAATTGAGGAATGAGAGGGGAAAGAGGGAGTCGGGTGAAAGTGGGAAGAATTGGACACCGAGGGAAGAGAGGTAACAGAGACTGGCGAGGAAAAGGAGGGAAAGGTGACTGGCGAGGGAAAAGTTGGAAAAGAGAGAGTCATGGCAAAGCAGGGGAAAAGAGACAGGCGAGGGAAAACAAGGACAAGAGAGTTAATGGAAAAGAAGGAGGTGAGTGAAAGTGGGAAGAATTAGACACCGAGGGAAGAGAGGTAACAGAGACTGGCGAGGGAAAGAGAGAGGCAAGACAAAGCAGGGGAAAGAGACTGGCGAGGGGGGAAGAGGGAAAAGAGAGGGTTGATTGGAAATAGGGAAAAGAGAGATTTCATAGAAAAGAGGAAAGCCAGGGAACAGAGAGAGGCGAGAGAAACCAGGGGAAAGAGACTGGCGAGGGGGGAAGAGGGAACAGAGAGAGTTGATTGGAAATAGGGAAAAGAGAGATTTCATAGAAAAGAGGAAAGCCAGGGAACAGAGAGAGGCGAGAGAAACCAGGGGAAAGAGACTGGCGAGGGGGGAAGAGGGAACAGAGAGAGTTGATTGGAAATAGGGAAAAGAGAGATTTCATAGAAAAGAGGAAAGCCAGGGAACAGAGAGAGGCGAGAGAAACCAGGGGAAAGAGACTGGCGAGGGAAAAGAGGGATAACAGAGTTGACGAATAACAGGGGAAAGAGAGAGGCGAGGGAAAGTGGAAAAATTAGACCTAGAGGGAAGAGAGGTAAAAGAGAGAGGGGAGGGCAACGAGGGACAACAGAGAATTGAGGAATGAGAGGGGAAAGAGGGAGTCGGGTGAAAGTGGGAAGAATTGGACACCGAGGGAAGAGAGGTAACGGAGACTGGCGAGGAAAAGGAGGGCAAGGTGACTGGCGAGGGAAAAGTTGGAAAAGAGAGAGTCATGGCAAAGCAGGGGGAAAGAGACAGGCGAGGGAAAACAAGGACAAGAGAGTTAATGGAAAAGAAGGAGGTGAGTGAAAGTGGGAAGAATTAGACACCGAGGGAAGAGAGGTAACAGAGACTGGCGAGGAAAAGGAGGGAAAGGTGACTGGCGAGGGAAAACAAGGACAAGAGAGAGTTCATGGAAAAGAGAGGGGCGAGGGAAAGTGGGAAGTATTAGACACCGAGGGAAGAGAGGTAACAGAGACTGGCGAGGGAAAGAGAGAGGCGAGATAAACCAGGGGAAAGAGACTGGCGAGGGGGGAAGAGGGAAAAGAGAGGGTTGAGGGAAAGCAGGGGAAAGAGACTATGGAGGGAAAGCAGAGGGAAAGAGACAGGCGAGGGAAAACAAGGACAAGAGAGAGTTAATGGAAAAGAGGGAGGCGAGTGAAAGTGGGAAGAATTAGACACCAAGGGAAGAGACGTAAAAGAGACTGGCGAGGGAAAGAGAGAGGCGAGATAAACCAGGGGAAAGAGACTGGCGAGGGGGGAAGAGGGAAAAGAGAGAGTTGACTGGAAATAGGGGAACGAGAGAGTTCATGGAAAAGAGGGAGTGGAGTGTAAGTGGGAAAATTAGGCACGGAGGGAATAGAGGTTAAAAGAGACTGGCGAGGGAAAGGAAGGAAAAGTGACTGGCGAGGGGAAAGAGGGAAAAGAGAGGGCTGACTGGAAATAGGGAAAAGAGAGATTTCATAGAAAAGAGGAAAGCCAGGGAACAGAGAGAGGCGAGAGAAACCAGGGGAAAGAGACTGGCGAGGGAAAAGAGGGATAACAGAGTTGACGAATAACAGGGAAAAGAGAGAGGCGAGGGAAAGTGGAAAAATTAGACCTAGAGGGAAGAGAGGTAAAAGAGAGAGGGGAGGGCAACGAGGGACAACAGAGAATTGAGGAATGAGAGGGGAAAGAGGGAGTCGGGTGAAAGTGGGAAGAATTGGACACCGAGGGAAGAGAGGTAACAGAGACTGGCGAGGAAAAGGAGGGAAAGGTGACTGGCGAGGGAAAAGTTGGAAAAGAGAGAGTCATGGCAAAGCAGGGGAAAAGAGACAGGCGAGGGAAAACAAGGACAAGAGAGTTAATGGAAAAGAAGGAGGTGAGTGAAAGTGGGAAGAATTAGACACCGAGGGAAGAGAGGTAACAGAGACTGGCGAGGGAAAGAGAGAGGCGAGATAAACCAGGGGAAAGAGACTGGCGAGGGGGGAAGAGGGAACAGAGAGAGTTGATTGGAAATAGGGAAAAGAGAGATTTCATAGAAAAGAGGAAAGCCAGGGAACAGAGAGAGTTGATTGGAAATAGGGAAAAGAGAGATTTCATAGAAAAGAGGAAAGCCAGGGAACAGAGAGAGGCGAGAGAAACCAGGGGAAAGAGACTGGCGAGGGGGGAAGAGGGAACAGAGAGAGTTGATTGGAAATAGGGAAAAGAGAGATTTCATAGAAAAGAGGAAAGCCAGGGAACAGAGAGAGGCGAGAGAAACCAGGGGAAAGAGACTGGCGAGGGAAAAGAGGGATAACAGAGTTGACGAATAACAGGGAAAAGAGAGAGGCGAGGGAAAGTGGAAAAATTAGACCTAGAGGGAAGAGAGGTAAAAGAGAGAGGGGAGGGCAACGAGGGACAACAGAGAATTGAGGAATGAGAGGGGAAAGAGGGAGTCGGGTGAAAGTGGGAAGAATTGGACACCGAGGGAAGAGAGGTAACAGAGACTGGCGAGGAAAAGGAGGGAAAGGTGACTGGCGAGGGAAAAGTTGGAAAAGAGAGAGTCATGGCAAAGCAGGGGAAAAGAGACAGGCGAGGGAAAACAAGGACAAGAGAGTTAATGGAAAAGAAGGAGGTGAGTGAAAGTGGGAAGAATTAGACACAGAGGGAAGAGAGGTAACAGACACTGGCGAGGGAAAGAGAGAGGCGAGATAAACCAGGGGAAAGAGACTGGCGAGGGGGGAAGAGGGAAAAGAGAGGGTTGATTGGAAATAGGGAAAAGAGAGATTTCATAGAAAAGAGGAAAGCCAGGGAACAGAGAGAGGCGAGAGAAACCAGAGGAAAGAGACCGGCGAGGGAAAAGAGGGATAACAGAGTTGACGAATAACAGGGAAAAGAGAGCGGCGAGGGAAAGTGGAAAAATTAGACCTAGAGGGAAGAGAGGTAACAGAGACTGGCGAGGAAAAGGAGGGCAAGGTGACTGGCGAGGGAAAAGTTGGAAAAGAGAGAGTCATGTCAAAGCAGGGGGAAAGAGACAGGCGAGGGAAAACAAGGACAAGAGAGTTAATGGAAAAGAAGGAGGTGAGTGAAAGTGGGAAGTATTAGACACCTAGGGAAGAGAGGTAACAGAGACTGGCGAGGGAAAGAGAGAGGCAAGACAAACCAGGGGAAAGAGACTGGCGAGGGGGGAAGAGGGAAAAGAGAGGGTTGATTGGAAATAGGGAAAAGAGAGATTTCATAGAAAAGAGGAAAGCCAGGGAACAGAGAGAGGCGAGAGAAACCAGGGGAAAGAGACTGGCGAGGGGGGAAGAGGGAACAGAGAGAGTTGATTGGAAATAGGGAAAAGAGAGATTTCATAGAAAAGAGGAAAGCCAGGGAACAGAGAGAGGCGAGAGAAACCAGGGGAAAGAGACTGGCGAGGGGGGAAGAGGGAACAGAGAGAGTTGATTGGAAATAGGGAAAAGAGAGATTTCATAGAAAAGAGGAAAGCCAGGGAACAGAGAGAGGCGAGAGAAACCAGGGGAAAGAGACTGGCGAGGGAAAAGAGGGATAACAGAGTTGACGAATAACAGGGGAAAGAGAGAGGCGAGGGAAAGTGGAAAAATTAGACCTAGAGGGAAGAGAGGTAAAAGAGAGAGGGGAGGGCAACGAGGGACAACAGAGAATTGAGGAATGAGAGGGGAAAGAGGGAGTCGGGTGAAAGTGGGAAGAATTGGACACCGAGGGAAGAGAGGTAACGGAGACTGGCGAGGAAAAGGAGGGCAAGGTGACTGGCGAGGGAAAAGTTGGAAAAGAGAGAGTCATGGCAAAGCAGGGGGAAAGAGACAGGCGAGGGAAAACAAGGACAAGAGAGTTAATGGAAAAGAAGGAGGTGAGTGAAAGTGGGAAGAATTAGACACCGAGGGAAGAGAGGTAACAGAGACTGGCGAGGGAAAGAGAGAGGCAAGACAAACCAGGGGAAAGAGACTGGCGAGGGGGGAAGAGGGAAAAGAGAGGGTTGATTGGAAATAGGGAAAAGAGAGATTTCATAGAAAAGAGGAAAGCCAGGGAACAGAGAGAGGCGAGAGAAACCAGGGGAAAGAGACTGGCGAGGGGGGAAGAGGGAAAAGAGAGGGTTGATTGGAAATAGGGAAAAGAGAGATTTCATAGAAAAGAGGAAAGCCAGGGAACAGAGAGAGGCGAGAGAAACCAGGGGAAAGAGACTGGCGAGGGGGGAAGAGGGAACAGAGAGAGTTGATTGGAAATAGGGAAAAGAGAGATTTCATAGAAAAGAGGAAAGCCAGGGAACAGAGAGAGGCGAGAGAAACCAGGGGAAAGAGACTGGCGAGGGAAAAGAGGGATAACAGAGTTGACGAATAACAGGGAAAAGAGAGAGGCGAGGGAAAGTGGAAAAATTAGACCTAGAGGGAAGAGAGGTAAAAGAGAGAGGGGAGGGCAACGAGGGACAACAGAGAATTGAGGAATGAGAGGGGAAAGAGGGAGTCGGGTGAAAGTGGGAAGAATTGGACACCGAGGGAAGAGAGGTAACAGAGACTGGCGAGGAAAAGGAGGGAAAGGTGACTGGCGAGGGAAAAGTTGGAAAAGAGAGAGTCATGGCAAAGCAGGGGAAAAGAGACAGGCGAGGGAAAACAAGGACAAGAGAGTTAATGGAAAAGAAGGAGGTGAGTGAAAGTGGGAAGAATTAGACACCGAGGGAAGAGAGGTAACAGAGACTGGCGAGGGAAAGAGAGAGGTAAGACAAACCAGGGGAAAGAGACTGGCGAGGGGGGAAGAGGGAAAAGAGAGGGTTGATTGGAAATAGGGAAAAGAGAGATTTCATAGAAAAGAGGAAAGCCAGGGAACAGAGAGAGGCGAGAGAAACCAGGGGAAAGAGACTGGCGAGGGGGGAAGAGGGAACAGAGAGAGTTGATTGGAAATAGGGAAAAGAGAGATTTCATAGAAAAGAGGAAAGCCAGGGAACAGAGAGAGGCGAGAGAAACCAGGGGAAAGAGACTGGCGAGGGGGGAAGAGGGAACAGAGAGAGTTGATTGGAAATAGGGAAAAGAGAGATTTCATAGAAAAGAGGAAAGCCAGGGAACAGAGAGAGGCGAGAGAAACCAGGGGAAAGAGACTGGCGAGGGAAAAGAGGGATAACAGAGTTGACGAATAACAGGGGAAAGAGAGAGGCGAGGGAAAGTGGAAAAATTAGACCTAGAGGGAAGAGAGGTAAAAGAGAGAGGGGAGGGCAACGAGGGACAACAGAGAATTGAGGAATGAGAGGGGAAAGAGGGAGTCGGGTGAAAGTGGGAAGAATTGGACACCGAGGGAAGAGAGGTAACAGAGACTGGCGAGGAAAAGGAGGGAAAGGTGACTGGCGAGGGAAAAGTTGGAAAAGAGAGAGTCATGGCAAAGCAGGGGAAAAGAGACAGGCGAGGGAAAACAAGGACAAGAGAGTTAATGGAAAAGAAGGAGGTGAGTGAAAGTGGGAAGAATTAGACACCGAGGGAAGAGAGGTAACAGAGACTGGCGAGGGAAAGAGAGAGGCGAGATAAACCAGGGGAAAGAGACTGGCGAGGGGGGAAGAGGGAAAAGAGAGGGTTGATTGGAAATAGGGAAAAGAGAGATTTCATAGAAAAGAGGAAAGCCAGGGAACAGAGAGAGGCGAGAGAAACCAGGGGAAAGAGACTGGCGAGGGGGGAAGAGGGAAAAGAGAGGGTTGATTGGAAATAGGGAAAAGAGAGATTTCATAGAAAAGAGGAAAGCCAGGGAACAGAGAGAGGCGAGAGAAACCAGGGGAAAGAGACTGGCGAGGGAAAAGAGGGATAACAGAGTTGACGAATAACAGGGAAAAGAGAGAGGCGAGGGAAAGTGGAAAAATTAGACCTAGAGGGAAGAGAGGTAAAAGAGAGAGGGGAGGGCAACGAGGGACAACAGAGAATTGAGGAATGAGAGGGGAAAGAGGGAGTCGGGTGAAAGTGGGAAGAATTGGACACCGAGGGAAGAGAGGTAACAGAGACTGGCGAGGAAAAGGAGGGAAAGGTGACTGGCGAGGGAAAAGTTGGAAAAGAGAGAGTCATGGCAAAGCAGGGGGAAAGAGACAGGCGAGGGAAAACAAGGACAAGAGAGAGTTCATGGAAAAGAGAGGGGCGAGGGAAAGTGGGAAGAATTAGACACCGAGGGAAGAGAGGTAACAGAGACTGGCGAGGGAAAGAGAGAGGCAAGACAAACCAGGGGAAAGAGACTGGCGAGGGGGGAAGAGGGAAAAGAGAGGGTTGATTGGAAATAGGGAAAAGAGAGATTTCATAGAAAAGAGGAAAGCCAGGGAACAGAGAGAGGCGAGAGAAACCAGGGGAAAGAGACTGGCGAGGGGGGAAGAGGGAACAGAGAGAGTTGATTGGAAATAGGGAAAAGAGAGATTTCATAGAAAAGAGGAAAGCCAGGGAACAGAGAGAGGCGAGAGAAACCAGGGGAAAGAGACTGGCGAGGGAAAAGAGGGATAACAGAGTTGACGAATAACAGGGGAAAGAGAGAGGCGAGGGAAAGTGGAAAAATTAGACCTAGAGGGAAGAGAGGTAAAAGAGAGAGGGGAGGGCAACGAGGGACAACAGAGAATTGAGGAATGAGAGGGGAAAGAGGGAGTCGGGTGAAAGTGGGAAGAATTGGACACCGAGGGAAGAGAGGTAACAGAGACTGGCGAGGAAAAGGAGGGAAAGGTGACTGGCGAGGGAAAAGTTGGAAAAGAGAGAGTCATGGCAAAGCAGGGGAAAAGAGACAGGCGAGGGAAAACAAGGACAAGAGAGTTAATGGAAAAGAAGGAGGTGAGTGAAAGTGGGAAGAATTAGACACCGAGGGAAGAGAGGTAACAGAGACTGGCGAGGGAAAGAGAGAGGCGAGATAAACCAGGGGAAAGAGACTGGCGAGGGGGGAAGAGGGAACAGAGAGAGTTGATTGGAAATAGGGAAAAGAGAGATTTCATAGAAAAGAGGAAAGCCAGGGAACAGAGAGAGTTGATTGGAAATAGGGAAAAGAGAGATTTCATAGAAAAGAGGAAAGCCAGGGAACAGAGAGAGGCGAGAGAAACCAGGGGAAAGAGACTGGCGAGGGGGGAAGAGGGAACAGAGAGAGTTGATTGGAAATAGGGAAAAGAGAGATTTCATAGAAAAGAGGAAAGCCAGGGAACAGAGAGAGGCGAGAGAAACCAGGGGAAAGAGACTGGCGAGGGAAAAGAGGGATAACAGAGTTGACGAATAACAGGGAAAAGAGAGAGGCGAGGGAAAGTGGAAAAATTAGACCTAGAGGGAAGAGAGGTAAAAGAGAGAGGGGAGGGCAACGAGGGACAACAGAGAATTGAGGAATGAGAGGGGAAAGAGGGAGTCGGGTGAAAGTGGGAAGAATTGGACACCGAGGGAAGAGAGGTAACAGAGACTGGCGAGGAAAAGGAGGGAAAGGTGACTGGCGAGGGAAAAGTTGGAAAAGAGAGAGTCATGGCAAAGCAGGGGAAAAGAGACAGGCGAGGGAAAACAAGGACAAGAGAGTTAATGGAAAAGAAGGAGGTGAGTGAAAGTGGGAAGAATTAGACACAGAGGGAAGAGAGGTAACAGACACTGGCGAGGGAAAGAGAGAGGCGAGATAAACCAGGGGAAAGAGACTGGCGAGGGGGGAAGAGGGAAAAGAGAGGGTTGATTGGAAATAGGGAAAAGAGAGATTTCATAGAAAAGAGGAAAGCCAGGGAACAGAGAGAGGCGAGAGAAACCAGAGGAAAGAGACCGGCGAGGGAAAAGAGGGATAACAGAGTTGACGAATAACAGGGAAAAGAGAGCGGCGAGGGAAAGTGGAAAAATTAGACCTAGAGGGAAGAGAGGTAACAGAGACTGGCGAGGAAAAGGAGGGCAAGGTGACTGGCGAGGGAAAAGTTGGAAAAGAGAGAGTCATGTCAAAGCAGGGGGAAAGAGACAGGCGAGGGAAAACAAGGACAAGAGAGTTAATGGAAAAGAAGGAGGTGAGTGAAAGTGGGAAGTATTAGACACCTAGGGAAGAGAGGTAACAGAGACTGGCGAGGGAAAGAGAGAGGCAAGACAAACCAGGGGAAAGAGACTGGCGAGGGGGGAAGAGGGAAAAGAGAGGGTTGATTGGAAATAGGGAAAAGAGAGATTTCATAGAAAAGAGGAAAGCCAGGGAACAGAGAGAGGCGAGAGAAACCAGGGGAAAGAGACTGGCGAGGGGGGAAGAGGGAACAGAGAGAGTTGATTGGAAATAGGGAAAAGAGAGATTTCATAGAAAAGAGGAAAGCCAGGGAACAGAGAGAGGCGAGAGAAACCAGGGGAAAGAGACTGGCGAGGGGGGAAGAGGGAACAGAGAGAGTTGATTGGAAATAGGGAAAAGAGAGATTTCATAGAAAAGAGGAAAGCCAGGGAACAGAGAGAGGCGAGAGAAACCAGGGGAAAGAGACTGGCGAGGGAAAAGAGGGATAACAGAGTTGACGAATAACAGGGGAAAGAGAGAGGCGAGGGAAAGTGGAAAAATTAGACCTAGAGGGAAGAGAGGTAAAAGAGAGAGGGGAGGGCAACGAGGGACAACAGAGAATTGAGGAATGAGAGGGGAAAGAGGGAGTCGGGTGAAAGTGGGAAGAATTGGACACCGAGGGAAGAGAGGTAACGGAGACTGGCGAGGAAAAGGAGGGCAAGGTGACTGGCGAGGGAAAAGTTGGAAAAGAGAGAGTCATGGCAAAGCAGGGGGAAAGAGACAGGCGAGGGAAAACAAGGACAAGAGAGTTAATGGAAAAGAAGGAGGTGAGTGAAAGTGGGAAGAATTAGACACCGAGGGAAGAGAGGTAACAGAGACTGGCGAGGGAAAGAGAGAGGCAAGACAAACCAGGGGAAAGAGACTGGCGAGGGGGGAAGAGGGAAAAGAGAGGGTTGATTGGAAATAGGGAAAAGAGAGATTTCATAGAAAAGAGGAAAGCCAGGGAACAGAGAGAGGCGAGAGAAACCAGGGGAAAGAGACTGGCGAGGGGGGAAGAGGGAAAAGAGAGGGTTGATTGGAAATAGGGAAAAGAGAGATTTCATAGAAAAGAGGAAAGCCAGGGAACAGAGAGAGGCGAGAGAAACCAGGGGAAAGAGACTGGCGAGGGGGGAAGAGGGAACAGAGAGAGTTGATTGGAAATAGGGAAAAGAGAGATTTCATAGAAAAGAGGAAAGCCAGGGAACAGAGAGAGGCGAGAGAAACCAGGGGAAAGAGACTGGCGAGGGAAAAGAGGGATAACAGAGTTGACGAATAACAGGGAAAAGAGAGAGGCGAGGGAAAGTGGAAAAATTAGACCTAGAGGGAAGAGAGGTAAAAGAGAGAGGGGAGGGCAACGAGGGACAACAGAGAATTGAGGAATGAGAGGGGAAAGAGGGAGTCGGGTGAAAGTGGGAAGAATTGGACACCGAGGGAAGAGAGGTAACAGAGACTGGCGAGGAAAAGGAGGGCAAGGTGACTGGCGAGGGAAAAGTTGGAAAAGAGAGAGTCATGGCAAAGCAGGGGAAAAGAGACAGGCGAGGGAAAACAAGGACAAGAGAGTTAATGGAAAAGAAGGAGGTGAGTGAAAGTGGGAAGAATTAGACACCGAGGGAAGAGAGGTAACAGAGACTGGCGAGGGAAAGAGAGAGGTAAGACAAACCAGGGGAAAGAGACTGGCGAGGGGGGAAGAGGGAAAAGAGAGGGTTGATTGGAAATAGGGAAAAGAGAGATTTCATAGAAAAGAGGAAAGCCAGGGAACAGAGAGAGGCGAGAGAAACCAGGGGAAAGAGACTGGCGAGGGGGGAAGAGGGAACAGAGAGAGTTGATTGGAAATAGGGAAAAGAGAGATTTCATAGAAAAGAGGAAAGCCAGGGAACAGAGAGAGGCGAGAGAAACCAGGGGAAAGAGACTGGCGAGGGGGGAAGAGGGAACAGAGAGAGTTGATTGGAAATAGGGAAAAGAGAGATTTCATAGAAAAGAGGAAAGCCAGGGAACAGAGAGAGGCGAGAGAAACCAGGGGAAAGAGACTGGCGAGGGAAAAGAGGGATAACAGAGTTGACGAATAACAGGGGAAAGAGAGAGGCGAGGGAAAGTGGAAAAATTAGACCTAGAGGGAAGAGAGGTAAAAGAGAGAGGGGAGGGCAACGAGGGACAACAGAGAATTGAGGAATGAGAGGGGAAAGAGGGAGTCGGGTGAAAGTGGGAAGAATTGGACACCGAGGGAAGAGAGGTAACAGAGACTGGCGAGGAAAAGGAGGGAAAGGTGACTGGCGAGGGAAAAGTTGGAAAAGAGAGAGTCATGGCAAAGCAGGGGAAAAGAGACAGGCGAGGGAAAACAAGGACAAGAGAGTTAATGGAAAAGAAGGAGGTGAGTGAAAGTGGGAAGAATTAGACACCGAGGGAAGAGAGGTAACAGAGACTGGCGAGGGAAAGAGAGAGGCGAGATAAACCAGGGGAAAGAGACTGGCGAGGGGGGAAGAGGGAAAAGAGAGGGTTGATTGGAAATAGGGAAAAGAGAGATTTCATAGAAAAGAGGAAAGCCAGGGAACAGAGAGAGGCGAGAGAAACCAGGGGAAAGAGACTGGCGAGGGGGGAAGAGGGAAAAGAGAGGGTTGATTGGAAATAGGGAAAAGAGAGATTTCATAGAAAAGAGGAAAGCCAGGGAACAGAGAGAGGCGAGAGAAACCAGGGGAAAGAGACTGGCGAGGGAAAAGAGGGATAACAGAGTTGACGAATAACAGGGAAAAGAGAGAGGCGAGGGAAAGTGGAAAAATTAGACCTAGAGGGAAGAGAGGTAAAAGAGAGAGGGGAGGGCAACGAGGGACAACAGAGAATTGAGGAATGAGAGGGGAAAGAGGGAGTCGGGTGAAAGTGGGAAGAATTGGACACCGAGGGAAGAGAGGTAACAGAGACTGGCGAGGAAAAGGAGGGAAAGGTGACTGGCGAGGGAAAAGTTGGAAAAGAGAGAGTCATGGCAAAGCAGGGGGAAAGAGACAGGCGAGGGAAAACAAGGACAAGAGAGAGTTCATGGAAAAGAGAGGGGCGAGGGAAAGTGGGAAGAATTAGACACCGAGGGAAGAGAGGTAACAGAGACTGGCGAGGGAAAGAGAGAGGCAAGACAAACCAGGGGAAAGAGACTGGCGAGGGGGGAAGAGGGAAAAGAGAGGGTTGATTGGAAATAGGGAAAAGAGAGATTTCATAGAAAAGAGGAAAGCCAGGGAACAGAGAGAGGCGAGAGAAACCAGGGGAAAGAGACTGGCGAGGGGGGAAGAGGGAACAGAGAGAGTTGATTGGAAATAGGGAAAAGAGAGATTTCATAGAAAAGAGGAAAGCCAGGGAACAGAGAGAGGCGAGAGAAACCAGGGGAAAGAGACTGGCGAGGGAAAAGAGGGATAACAGAGTTGACGAATAACAGGGGAAAGAGAGAGGCGAGGGAAAGTGGAAAAATTAGACCTAGAGGGAAGAGAGGTAAAAGAGAGAGGGGAGGGCAACGAGGGACAACAGAGAATTGAGGAATGAGAGGGGAAAGAGGGAGTCGGGTGAAAGTGGGAAGAATTGGACACCGAGGGAAGAGAGGTAACAGAGACTGGCGAGGAAAAGGAGGGAAAGGTGACTGGCGAGGGAAAAGTTGGAAAAGAGAGAGTCATGGCAAAGCAGGGGAAAAGAGACAGGCGAGGGAAAACAAGGACAAGAGAGTTAATGGAAAAGAAGGAGGTGAGTGAAAGTGGGAAGAATTAGACACCGAGGGAAGAGAGGTAACAGAGACTGGCGAGGGAAAGAGAGAGGCGAGATAAACCAGGGGAAAGAGACTGGCGAGGGGGGAAGAGGGAACAGAGAGAGTTGATTGGAAATAGGGAAAAGAGAGATTTCATAGAAAAGAGGAAAGCCAGGGAACAGAGAGAGTTGATTGGAAATAGGGAAAAGAGAGATTTCATAGAAAAGAGGAAAGCCAGGGAACAGAGAGAGGCGAGAGAAACCAGGGGAAAGAGACTGGCGAGGGGGGAAGAGGGAACAGAGAGAGTTGATTGGAAATAGGGAAAAGAGAGATTTCATAGAAAAGAGGAAAGCCAGGGAACAGAGAGAGGCGAGAGAAACCAGGGGAAAGAGACTGGCGAGGGAAAAGAGGGATAACAGAGTTGACGAATAACAGGGGAAAGAGAGAGGCGAGGGAAAGTGGAAAAATTAGACCTAGAGGGAAGAGAGGTAAAAGAGAGAGGGGAGGGCAACGAGGGACAACAGAGAATTGAGGAATGAGAGGGGAAAGAGGGAGTCGGGTGAAAGTGGGAAGAATTGGACACCGAGGGAAGAGAGGTAACGGAGACTGGCGAGGAAAAGGAGGGCAAGGTGACTGGCGAGGGAAAAGTTGGAAAAGAGAGAGTCATGGCAAAGCAGGGGGAAAGAGACAGGCGAGGGAAAACAAGGACAAGAGAGTTAATGGAAAAGAAGGAGGTGAGTGAAAGTGGGAAGAATTAGACACCGAGGGAAGAGAGGTAACAGAGACTGGCGAGGGAAAGAGAGAGGCAAGACAAACCAGGGGAAAGAGACTGGCGAGGGGGGAACAGGGAAAAGAGAGGGTTGATTGGAAATAGGGAAAAGAGAGATTTCATAGAAAAGAGGAAAGCCAGGGAACAGAGAGAGGCGAGAGAAACCAGGGGAAAGAGACTGGCGAGGGGGGAAGAGGGAAAAGAGAGGGTTGATTGGAAACAGGGAAAAGAGAGATTTCATAGAAAAGAGGAAAGCCAGGGAACAGAGAGAGGCGAGAGAAACCAGGGGAAAGAGACTGGCGAGGGGGGAAGAGGGAACAGAGAGAGTTGATTGGAAATAGGGAAAAGAGAGATTTCATAGAAAAGAGGAAAGCCAGGGAACAGAGAGAGGCGAGAGAAACCAGGGGAAAGAGACTGGCGAGGGAAAAGAGGGATAACAGAGTTGACGAATAACAGGGAAAAGAGAGAGGCGAGGGAAAGTGGAAAAATTAGACCTAGAGGGAAGAGAGGTAAAAGAGAGAGGGGAGGGCAACGAGGGACAACAGAGAATTGAGGAATGAGAGGGGAAAGAGGGAGTCGGGTGAAAGTGGGAATAATTGGACACCGAGGGAAGAGAGGTAACAGAGACTGGCGAGGAAAAGGAGGGCAAGGTGACTGGCGAGGGAAAAGTTGGAAAAGAGAGAGTCATGGCAAAGCAGGGGAAAAGAGACAGGCGAGGGAAAACAAGGACAAGAGAGTTAATGGAAAAGAAGGAGGTGAGTGAAAGTGGGAAGAATTAGACACCGAGGGAAGAGAGGTAACAGAGACTGGCGAGGGAAAGAGAGAGGTAAGACAAACCAGGGGAAAGAGACTGGCGAGGGGGGAAGAGGGAAAAGAGAGGGTTGATTGGAAATAGGGAAAAGAGAGATTTCATAGAAAAGAGGAAAGCCAGGGAACAGAGAGAGGCGAGAGAAACCAGGGGAAAGAGACTGGCGAGGGGGGAAGAGGGAACAGAGAGAGTTGATTGGAAATAGGGAAAAGAGAGATTTCATAGAAAAGAGGAAAGCCAGGGAACAGAGAGAGGCGAGAGAAACCAGGGGAAAGAGACTGGCGAGGGGGGAAGAGGGAACAGAGAGAGTTGATTGGAAATAGGGAAAAGAGAGATTTCATAGAAAAGAGGAAAGCCAGGGAACAGAGAGAGGCGAGGAGAAACCAGGGGAAAGAGACTGGCGAGGGAAAAGAGGGATAACAGAGTTGACGAATAACAGGGGAAAGAGAGAGGCGAGGGAAAGTGGAAAAATTAGACCTAGAGGGAAGAGAGGTAACAGAGAGAGGGGAGGGCAACGAGGGACAACAGAGAATTGAGGAATGAGAGGGGAAGAGGGAGTCGGGTGAAAGTGGGAAGAATTGGCCACCGAGGGAAGAGAGGTAACAGAGACTGGCGAGGAAAAGGAGGGAAAGGTGACTGGCGAGGGAAAAGTTGGAAAAGAGAGAGTCATGGCAAAGCAGGGGAAAAAGAGACAGGCGAGGGAAAACAAGGACAAGAGAGTTAATGGAAAAGAAGGAGGTGAGTGAAAGTGGGAAGAATTAGACACCGAGGGAAGAGAGGTAACAGAGACTGGCGAGGGAACGAGAGAGGCGAGATAAACCAGGGAAAGAGCCTGGCGAGGGGGGAAGAGGGAAAAGAGAGGGTTGATTGGAAATAGGGAAAAGAGAGATTTCATAGAAAAGAGGAAAGCCAGGGAACAGAGAGAGGCGAGAGAAACCAGGGGAAAGAGACTGGCGAGGGGGGAAGAGGGAAAAGAGAGGGTTGATTGGAAATAGGGAAAAGAGAGATTTCATAGAAAAGAGGAAAGCCAGGGAACAGAGAGAGGCGAGAGAAACCAGGGGAAAGAGACTGGCGAGGGAAAAGAGGGATAACAGAGTTGACGAATAACAGGGAAAAGAGAGAGGCGAGGGAAAGTGGAAAAATTAGACCTAGAGGGAAGAGAGGTAAAAGAGAGAGGGGAGGGCAACGAGGGACAACAGAGAATTGAGGAATGAGAGGGGAAAGAGGGAGTCGGGTGAAAGTGGGAAGAATTGGACACCGAGGGAAGAGAGGTAACAGAGACTGGCGAGGAAAAGGAGGGAAAGGTGACTGGCGAGGGAAAAGTTGGAAAAGAGAGAGTCATGGCAAAGCAGGGGGAAAGAGACAGGCGAGGGAAAACAAGGACAAGAGAGAGTTCATGGAAAAGAGAGGGGCGAGGGAAAGTGGGAAGAATTAGACACCGAGGGAAGAGAGGTAACAGAGACTGGCGAGGGAAAGAGAGAGGCAAGACAAACCAGGGGAAAGAGACTGGCGAGGGGGGAAGAGGGAAAAGAGAGGGTTGATTGGAAATAGGGAAAAGAGAGATTTCATAGAAAAGAGGAAAGCCAGGGAACAGAGAGAGGCGAGAGAAACCAGGGGAAAGAGACTGGCGAGGGGGGAAGAGGGAACAGAGAGAGTTGATTGGAAATAGGGAAAAGAGAGATTTCATAGAAAAGAGGAAAGCCAGGGAACAGAGAGAGGCGAGAGAAACCAGGGGAAAGAGACTGGCGAGGGAAAAGAGGGATAACAGAGTTGACGAATAACAGGGGAAAGAGAGAGGCGAGGGAAAGTGGAAAAATTAGACCTAGAGGGAAGAGAGGTAAAAGAGAGAGGGGAGGGCAACGAGGGACAACAGAGAATTGAGGAATGAGAGGGGAAAGAGGGAGTCGGGTGAAAGTGGGAAGAATTGGACACCGAGGGAAGAGAGGTAACAGAGACTGGCGAGGAAAAGGAGGGAAAGGTGACTGGCGAGGGAAAAGTTGGAAAAGAGAGAGTCATGGCAAAGCAGGGGAAAAGAGACAGGCGAGGGAAAACAAGGACAAGAGAGTTAATGGAAAAGAAGGAGGTGAGTGAAAGTGGGAAGAATTAGACACCGAGTGAAGAGAGGTGACAGAGACTGGCGAGGGAAAGAGAGAGGCGAGATAAACCAGGGGAAAGAGACTGGCGAGGGGGGAAGAGGGAAAAGAGAGGGTTGATTGGAAATAGGGAAAAGAGAGATTTCATAGAAAAGAGGAAAGCCAGGGAACAGAGAGAGGCGAGAGAAACCAGGGGAAAGAGACTGGCGAGGGAAAAGAGGGATAACAGAGTTGACGAATAACACGGAAAAGAGAGAGGCGAGGGAAAGTGGAAAAATTAGACCTAGAGGGAAGAGAGGTAAAAGAGAGAGGGGAGGGCAACGAGGGACAACAGAGAATTGAGGAATGAGAGGGGAAAGAGGGAGTCGGGTGAAAGTGGGAAGAATTGGACACCGAGGGAAGAGAGGTAACAGAGACTGGCGAGGAAAAGGAGGGAAAGGTGACTGGCGAGGGAAAAGTTGGAAAAGAGAGAGTCATGGCAAAGCAGGGGAAAAGAGACAGGCGAGGGAAAACAAGGACAAGAGAGTTAATGGAAAAGAAGGAGGTGAGTGAAAGTGGGAAGAATTAGACACCGAGGGAAGAGAGGTAACAGAGACTGGCGAGGGAAAGAGAGAGGCGAGATAAACCAGGGGAAAGAGACTGGCGAGGGGGGAAGAGGGAAAAGAGAGGGTTGATTGGAAATAGGGAAAAGAGAGATTTCATAGAAAAGAGGAAAGCCAGGGAAAAGAGAGAGGCGAGAGAAACCAGGGGAAAGAGACCGGCGAGGGAAAAGAGGGATAACAGAGTTGACGAATAACAGGGAAAAGAGAGCGGCGAGGGAAAGTGGAAAAATTAGACCTAGAGGGAAGAGAGGTAACAGAGACTGGCAAGGAAAAGGAGGGAAAGGTGACTGGCGAGGGAAAAGTTGGAAAAGAGAGAGTCATGGCAAAGCAGGGGGAAAGAGACAGGCGAGGGAAAACAAGGACAAGAGAGTTAATGGAAAAGAAGGAGGTGAGTGAAAGTGGGAAGAATTAGACACCGAGGGAAGAGAGGTAACAGAGACTGGCGAGGGAAAGAGAGAGGCAAGACAAACCAGGGGAACGAGACTGGCGAGGGGGGAAGAGGGAAAAGAGAGGGTTGATTGGAAATAGGGAAAAGAGAGATTTCATAGAAAAGAGGAAAGCCAGGGAACAGAGAGAGGCGAGAGAAACCAGGGGAAAGAGACTGGCGAGGGGGGAAGAGGGAACAGAGAGAGTTGATTGGAAATAGGGAAAAGAGAGATTTCATAGAAAAGAGGAAAGCCAGGGAACAGAGAGAGGCGAGAGAAACCAGGGGAAAGAGACTGGCGAGGGGGGAAGAGGGAACAGAGAGAGTTGATTGGAAATAGGGAAAAGAGAGATTTCATAGAAAAGAGGAAAGCCAGGGAACAGAGAGAGGCGAGAGAAACCAGGGGAAAGAGACTGGCGAGGGAAAAGAGGGATAACAGAGTTGACGAATAACAGGGGAAAGAGAGAGGCGAGGGAAAGTGGAAAAATTAGACCTAGAGGGAAGAGAGGTAAAAGAGAGAGGGGAGGGCAACGAGGGACAACAGAGAATTGAGGAATGAGAGGGGAAAGAGGGAGTC
Source organism: Harpia harpyja (assembly GCF_026419915.1). Taxonomy (NCBI): domain Eukaryota; kingdom Metazoa; phylum Chordata; class Aves; order Accipitriformes; family Accipitridae; genus Harpia; species Harpia harpyja. Next base: position 28,530,693 of record NC_068968.1, on the reverse strand, counting down.
GGGTGAAAGTGGGAAGAATTGGACACCGAGGGAAGAGAGGTAACAGAGACTGGCGAGGAAAAGGAGGGAAAGGTGACTGGCGAGGGAAAAGTTGGAAAAGAGAGAGTCATGGCAAAGCAGGGGAAAAGAGACAGGCGAGGGAAAACAAGGACAAGAGAGTTAATGGAAAAGAAGGAGGTGAGTGAAAGTGGGAAGAATTAGACACCGAGGGAAGAGAGGTGACAGAGACTGGCGAGGGAAAGAGAGAGGCGAGATAAACCAGGGGAAAGAGACTGGCGAGGGGGGAAGAGGGAAAAGAGAGGGTTGATTGGAAATAGGGAAAAGAGAGATTTCATAGAAAAGAGGAAAGCCAGGGAACAGAGAGAGGCGAGAGAAACCAGGGGAAAGAGACTGGCGAGGGAAAAGAGGGATAACAGAGTTGACGAATAACACGGAAAAGAGAGAGGCGAGGGAAAGTGGAAAAATTAGACCTAGAGGGAAGAGAGGTAAAAGAGAGAGGGGAGGGCAACGAGGGACAACAGAGAATTGAGGAATGAGAGGGGAAAGAGGGAGTCGGGTGAAAGTGGGAAGAATTGGACACCGAGGGAAGAGAGGTAACAGAGACTGGCGAGGAAAAGGAGGGAAAGGTGACTGGCGAGGGAAAAGTTGGAAAAGAGAGAGTCATGGCAAAGCAGGGGAAAAGAGACAGGCGAGGGAAAACAAGGACAAGAGAGTTAATGGAAAAGAAGGAGGTGAGTGAAAGTGGGAAGAATTAGACACCGAGGGAAGAGAGGTAACAGAGACTGGCGAGGGAAAGAGAGAGGCGAGATAAACCAGGGGAAAGAGACTGGCGAGGGGGGAAGAGGGAAAAGAGAGGGTTGATTGGAAATAGGGAAAAGAGAGATTTCATAGAAAAGAGGAAAGCCAGGGAACAGAGAGAGGCGAGAGAAACCAGGGGAAAGAGACCGGCGAGGGAAAAGAGGGATAACAGAGTTGACGAATAACAGGGAAAAGAGAGCGGCGAGGGAAAGTGGAAAAATTAGACCTAGAGGGAAGAGAGGTAACAGAGACTGGCAAGGAAAAGGAGGGAAAGGTGACTGGCGAGGGAAAAGTTGGAAAAGAGAGAGTCATGGCAAAGCAGGGGAAAAGAGACAGGCGAGGGAAAACAAGGACAAGAGAGTTAATGGAAAAGAAGGAGGTGAGTGAAAGTGGGAAGAATTAGACACCGAGGGAAGAGAGGTAACAGAGACTGGCGAGGGAAAGAGAGAGGCAAGACAAACCAGGGGAACGAGACTGGCGAGGGGGGAAGAGGGAAAAGAGAGGGTTGATTGGAAATAGGGAAAAGAGAGATTTCATAGAAAAGAGGAAAGCCAGGGAACAGAGAGAGGCGAGAGAAACCAGGGGAAAGAGACTGGCGAGGGGGGAAGAGGGAACAGAGAGAGTTGATTGGAAATAGGGAAAAGAGAGATTTCATAGAAAAGAGGAAAGCCAGGGAACAGAGAGAGGCGAGAGAAACCAGGGGAAAGAGACTGGCGAGGGGGGAAGAGGGAACAGAGAGAGTTGATTGGAAATAGGGAAAAGAGAGATTTCATAGAAAAGAGGAAAGCCAGGGAACAGAGAGAGGCGAGAGAAACCAGGGGAAAGAGACTGGCGAGGGAAAAGAGGGATAACAGAGTTGACGAATAACAGGGGAAAGAGAGAGGCGAGGGAAAGTGGAAAAATTAGACCTAGAGGGAAGAGAGGTAAAAGAGAGAGGGGAGGGCAACGAGGGACAACAGAGAATTGAGGAATGAGAGGGGAAAGAGGGAGTCGGGTGAAAGTGGGAAGAATTGGACACCGAGGGAAGAGAGGTAACAGAGACTGGCGAGGAAAAGGAGGGAAAGGTGACTGGCGAGGGAAAAGTTGGAAAAGAGAGAGTCATGGCAAAGCAGGGGAAAAGAGACAGGCGAGGGAAAACAAGGACAAGAGAGTTAATGGAAAAGAAGGAGGTGAGTGAAAGTGGGAAGAATTAGACACCGAGGGAAGAGAGGTAACAGAGACTGGCGAGGGAAAGAGAGAGGCGAGATAAACCAGGGGAAAGAGACTGGCGAGGGGGGAAGAGGGAAAAGAGAGGGTTGATTGGAAATAGGGAAAAGAGAGATTTCATAGAAAAGAGGAAAGCCAGGGAACAGAGAGAGGCGAGAGAAACCAGGGGAAAGAGACTGGCGAGGGGGGAAGAGGGAAAAGAGAGGGTTGATTGGAAATAGGGAAAAGAGAGATTTCATAGAAAAGAGGAAAGCCAGGGAACAGAGAGAGGCGAGAGAAACCAGGGGAAAGAGACTGGCGAGGGAAAAGAGGGATAACAGAGTTGACGAATAACAGGGAAAAGAGAGAGGCGAGGGAAAGTGGAAAAATTAGACCTAGAGGGAAGAGAGGTAAAAGAGAGAGGGGAGGGCAACGAGGGACAACAGAGAATTGAGGAATGAGAGGGGAAAGAGGGAGTCGGGTGAAAGTGGGAAGAATTGGACACCGAGGGAAGAGAGGTAACAGAGACTGGCGAGGAAAAGGAGGGAAAGGTGACTGGCGAGGGAAAAGTTGGAAAAGAGAGAGTCATGGCAAAGCAGGGGGAAAGAGACAGGCGAGGGAAAACAAGGACAAGAGAGAGTTCATGGAAAAGAGAGGGGCGAGGGAAAGTGGGAAGAATTAGACACCGAGGGAAGAGAGGTAACAGAGACTGGCGAGGGAAAGAGAGAGGCAAGACAAACCAGGGGAAAGAGACTGGCGAGGGGGGAAGAGGGAAAAGAGAGGGTTGATTGGAAATAGGGAAAAGAGAGATTTCATAGAAAAGAGGAAAGCCAGGGAACAGAGAGAGGCGAGAGAAACCAGGGGAAAGAGACTGGCGAGGGGGGAAGAGGGAACAGAGAGAGTTGATTGGAAATAGGGAAAAGAGAGATTTCATAGAAAAGAGGAAAGC